>NW_026652309.1:897937-901753 GCF_009828535.3 Hylobates moloch | reverse complement strand
ATATATTATGTTTATATATAAATATAGAACATTATATATTATATATTATGTTAATATATATAAATATAGAACATTATATATTATATATTATGTTTATATATTATGGGATATCTATATTGTTATCAAATTGACTTACAGTCAGATTTATTTGGAAGTGTATACATATATGAATATATAAATATATATATTCTTGGGATTTTCTTTTTTATCACTAATAGGTCTTTGGATATGTAAAATCTCTATGGAATTCAAAAGTGAAACCAAATACAAGTGTATACTCAGAGACTTTCTCTCTATTCCACCTCTTTACCATTTTGATTAACTTCTCCTTTTACTTTACTGGCTTTTTATTTTGCAAAATTAAGCAAATGTATATTTGCACAGGTACACATGCTACACATATGCATGAGCAAACACACTTTTTCTCTACTTATACGGAAGCGATAAAACTATATATGATATTTTACATCTTGCTTTTCCTTAACAACATACCCTAGAAGTGACCCAATTTCAGTTCATAGAGATCTTTTTTATATTTTATAAATTTTTATTTTATGTTTAATTTTTTGAAAATTCTTTTAAGCTAGAGGCATCATGTTACCTGACTTCAAACTATGTGACAAGGCTACAGTAACCAAAAGAGTATGAATGGTACTGGTATAAAAACAGATACATAGATCAATGGAACAGAAAAGAGAGCCCAGAAATAACACTGCACGTCTATAACCATCTGCTCTTCAACAAGTTAAAAAAGCAATGAGGAAAGGACTCTGTATTCAATAAATGGCACTGGGACAGCTGGCTAGCCATATGCAGAAGATTGAAACAGGACCTCTTCCTTACACCATATAGAAAAATCACCTCAAGATGATTTAATGATGGACTAAAGACTTAATGTAAAACCTGAAACTGTAAAAACCCTAGAAGACAACCTAGGAAATAACATCATGGACATAGGACCTGGCAAAGACTTCACAACGAAGATGCCAAAAGCAATTGCAACAAAAACAAAAATTGACAAATAGGACCTAACCAAACTTAAGAGCTTCTGCACAGCAAAAGAAACTATCAACAGAGTAAACAGACAATCTGAAAAATGGGAGAGAATATTTGCAAACTATGCATCCAACAAAACTCTAATATCCAGAATCTGTAAGAGACTTAAATAAATCAACAAGTGAAAAATAAACAACCCCATTAAAAAGTGGGCAAAGACATGATTACATACTTTTCAGAAAAAAGGAATACGTGTGGCAAACAAGCATATGAAAAAAAAATATAAAAACCCTAGAAGAAAACCTAGGCAATACCATTCAGGACATAGGCATGGGCAAGGATTTCATGTCTAAAACACCAAAAGCAATGGCAACAAAAGCCAAAATTGACAAATGGGATCTAATTAAACTAAAGAGCTTCTGCACAGCAAAAGAAACTATCATCAGAGTGAACAGGCAACTTACAGAATGGGAGAAAATGTTTGCAACCTACTCATCTGACAAAGGGCTAATATCCAGAATCTACAATGAACTCAAATTTACAAGAAAAAAACAAACAACCCCATCAAAAAGTGGGTGAAGGATATGAACAGACACTTCTCAAAAGGAGACATTTATGCAGCCAAAAAACACATGAAAAAAATGCTCATCATCACTGGCCATCAGAGAAATGCAAATCAAAACCACAAAGAGATACCATCTCACACCAGTTAGAATGGTGATCACTAAAAAGTCAGGAAACAACAGCTGCTGGAGAGGATGTGGAGAAATAGGAACACTCACACTGTTGGTGGGACTGCAAACTAGTTCAACCATTGTGGAAGTCAGTGTGGCGATTCCTCAGGGATCTAGAACCAGAAACACCATTTGACCCAGCCATCCCATTACTGGGTATGTACCCAAAGGACTATAAATCATGCTGCCATAAAGACACATGCACACGTATGT
The DNA here is from genome assembly GCF_009828535.3 of Hylobates moloch. Taxonomy (NCBI): domain Eukaryota; kingdom Metazoa; phylum Chordata; class Mammalia; order Primates; family Hylobatidae; genus Hylobates; species Hylobates moloch. Next base: position 899,810 of record NW_026652309.1, on the reverse strand, counting down.
TTATTGCAGCACTATTCACAATAGCAAAGACTTGGAACCAACCCAAATGTCCAACAACAATAGACTGGATTAAGAAAATGTGGCACATATACACCATGGAATACTATGCAGCCATAAAAAATGATGAGTTCATGTCCTTTGTAGGGACATGGATGAAACTGGAAATAATCATTCTCAGCAAACTATGGCAAGGACAAAAAACCAAACACCACATGTTCTCACTCATAGGTGGGAATTGAACAACGAGAACACATGGACACAGAAAAGGGAACATCACACTCCAGGGACTGTTGTGGGGTGGGGGGAGGGGGGAGGGATAGCATTAGGAGATATACCTAATGCTAAATGACAAGTTAACAGGTGCAGTACACCAACATGGCACATGTATACATATGTAACAAACCTGCACATTGTGCACATGTACCCTAAAACTTAAAAGTATAATAATAAAATAAAAAAACTCTCACAGCTCGACAACAACAAAAAAGAAAATGCTCGACATCACTAATCATCATAGAAATGCACATCAAAACCAGAATGAGATACATGAGATACCGACTCATACCAAACAGAATGGCTATTATTAAAGTCAAAACAAAAACAAAAACAAAAGTTGCTGGTGAGGTTGAGGTTGCAGAGAAAAGGGAACACTTATACACTGCTGGTGGGAATGTAAATTGGTTCAGCCATTGTGGAAAGCAGTTTAGTGATTTCTTAAAGAACCCAGCAATCCGATTATTGGGTATATATTCAAAGGAATATAAATCATTCTACCATACAGACACATGCACATGTAAGTTCATTATAGTACTGTTTGTAATAGCAAAGACACGGAATCAACCTAAATGCCCATTAACAGTAGACTGTATAAAGGCAGTGTGGTATGGTGCGTATACACCATGGGAATACCATGCAGCCATATAATATAATGAGATTATGTCCTTTGTAGCAACATGCACGGAGCCGAAGGCCATTGTCCTAAGTGAACAATCACAGGAAGAGAAAACCAAATACTGCACGTGCTCACTTATAAGTGGGAGCTAAACACTGAGTACATATGAACCTAAAGAAAGGAACAACAGATACCAGGATCGACTTGAGGGTGAAGAGGGGGAAGAGGGTAACTGTGCTTATTACATGGGTGGTAAAATATCTGATGACCAAATCCCTGTGACATGCAATTTACCTACATAACAAACTGACAAACAGGTATATAGGTAAACAGACCAGTTTATATAGGTAAATTAACATACCTGAACCTAAATTGATGGTAAAAACAATCTTATTATGTTAATTTCCCTAGTACTGTGTGGTAGCAAATGTATCATAATTTATTCACCCAGTCTCCTATGGGTGGGCATTTAGGTTAGTTACTTCTAAACATAAAATTGTAAAATAACATACACATGCCTGGGCACACATTGTTTTATATTGTGAAGCTATATCTCGAGGGTAAATTCCTAGAAGTGGAATAGCTGGGTCAAGGGAAAAATATATATTTGATTTTAATAGACATTGTCAACTCCCCCTCATCCGGGTTGTGTGTGGGATGGAAAGGCGGCCTTCTCTTGTGCGAGTTGCCTGGCACGTGAAGTCTGTCCCACCAATGGGAGCTCCTTCTTTTGTATTTACACGTCTCCATGCCCCTGAGCTCAAAATCCCCACTTTCCGATTGGTAGGCTGACTCAGTACTAATAGGGAGGTTTTTTTAAGATTAAAATTTTCTCTCTCTCTTTCTCTCTCTTTCTTTCTTTCAATGAAATCTCACTGTCACCCAGGCTGGATGGAGTACAGTGGCACTATCTCGGCTCACTGCAACCTCCACCTCCTGGGTTCAAGTGATTCTCATGCCTCAGCCTCCCAAGTAGCTGGG
>NW_026652309.1:847150-897927 GCF_009828535.3 Hylobates moloch | reverse complement strand
CAGGGTCAGAATCACTGTGGCCTACAGCAGTGGTTCTCAAACTTGGCTGCACGTTGGACTCACCCAGCAAGTTACGAAACGTGGTGATGCCCGGATCTCACCTTGAGAGATGCAGACGTCATCGGCTACCATGGTCACCCTGTGCATCCGGGTTTTTGCAGACTGAGAAGCAGTTCGAACGTGCAATCCAGTGGAAGAATCCCTGCCCTGCACCAAAGTTCCACACAGCATTATTGCACAGAGCAGGGGATTGATCACGTGGACTTTCTTGCTTTGCTTTACTCAGCGTCTCCTCTTCTGCCTGTCATAGGGACCTCCTGGGGTCTTGATTCTGTCTAATGTTGCCTAGTGAGTCCGTTGTCAAGGTTAAGGTCATTCTTTCCGTGGTTGTGATTAGCGGTTATGTACACCTTCACTAGGATGCCCTGAGGACCCCAGCACACACAGCTGAGAGCTCCTGCAGATCTTCCATCCAAGAGCTACCTCTTAGGGCTCAGCATTATCTTCTCATTAAAGCCACCCCTTGCCTTTCTTTTCATTCCTTGTATTCCATACCATTAAGTTTTATGTATAGTATAGATGGACAATATTAGACAAATTATAGATCTATGTATATACAGTCTGTACAATTTTGATATATTCAATTTTATTTAATGGATATGATGTGCCATATTATATCAATTATATATATATATTTATAATTTAATAAAATGTAAAAAAATTGAAATATATACATATATACATATATATTGTTTGCATTCCTTACATTCCATTAAGTTCTATATATCATATTAATTTTACAACAATAATATATAATATATATAATTTCTATAATAGTATCATATATAATATAATTTATATAATAATATGATATATGGCCAGGCATGGTGGCTCACGCCTGTAATCCCAGCACTTTGGGAGGCCGAGGCAGGCGGATCACGAGGTCAGGAATTTGACACCATCCTGGCCAACATGGTGAAACCCCGTCTCTACCAAAAATACAAAAAAATTAACTGGGCGTAGTGGCCTGCTACTCGGGAGGCTGAGGCAGGAGAATCACTGAACCCGGGAGGCAGAGGTTGCAGTGTGTTGAGATCAGGCCACTGCACTCCAGTCTGGGCAACAGAGCAAGACTCCATCTAGAAAATAATAATAATAATATATAATATTATATATTACATATATAATGTAAGGGATGTATATAGATATGCTTCCATACACGCTGCAGTCTACTTCTATTTCTTACCTCTAGCAATTTTTGTCATTAAAGCAATTCTCCACTCACTTGTCTAGTATCTCTATTGTTTCTGCTCCATACCCTACATGGGCACAGGATGTGGACAGGAAATTCAGAAAAGAAATCTAAACAGTCAGCAACTGCAAAAAAATGGTTGCTCCGTCTCAGAAGGAGTCAGGGACGCACAGGTGAAAACAATAATTCTGGCGCATGATACTGACAACACGAAATGCAGATGGGTGTCTCTGAGAGAGGGGAGCATTTGAGCATAGGCAGTGTCCGGTGCCGTTCAGGGTTAGTTACTTGGCACACATGTGTGCAGGACAGATTATTGACATGTTTCAGATTCTAGCTTATGTGTGCTCCAACCCAGCCATCCAATCCCTAGAGAGCCTCTGAAGGAAGATACTTGATGTTCTCAGTAGCAATTATTTGCTGGAAGAGAAAGAGGAATAGAAAAGAATGAAGAAAGAATACATTTTATGCTCTATGTTTTGTGATGTTGAGAACTTCTATCCTGAGCATGAATGTGTTACTCTGTAAGTTTAAAAATAAATAAATTTATAGGGAGGTGGCTAATCGACTATTGCTAATAATTCAGAAAAGAAGAAATAAAAATTATTTCTTAAAAATCAAAAAACAACACTAGTTAAAAAATATAAATGAAGATATTTAAAAATATGACTGAACAAAGGCTAAAATATATTTGTATTTATATGTTAATATGATATATACATATAATTAAATGTATTTATAACTTGTAAAAGGTTGAGGCAGTTGTGGTAGGGAGAAGTACGTTTAACAATTGTTTGTGAAAATTTAAATGGATACCATATACCTGCGGGGCCACGCAGAAATACAAATTAAAATGCTTAAAAATGCCCATAGCTTTCCTCCCGGAAATTTATCTTCTAAGATTAGAGCCTAAGAAATAATTATAGAATATAACATGTGCAAAGATTTATGTTAGAAGACATATGCTGCATTATTATTTATAATAGAAACAAATGGGAACCACTGAATATTCTTTATTAAGAAGTTGGTTAAACACATGATGGCATTATATTATGATTAAATATTACACTATAAATCATTAGGAATAACATAAGAAATATGTATTACATTGGAAAATGTATACAGTATTTTTTTAAAAGAAAAGAGCTATGGAGCTGAAGTAGTAGGATAATCTATTAGTAATCCATGGTCATCTATAGGGAAAGGGATTATGGGTGGCTTCTATTTTACTGTTTGTGGCCTCTGAATACAAATATAATATTTGTATTCAGGATAAAAATATAAAATTTCAAAACAAACTTGGAAGCAGGAATCAACCTTCTTAGTCATCAAGCTTCCCCACAGGTGGCACCTAGGCTGGCTTTAGCTCATTTACCCCAAGGAAAGTCCTGGTGCTGAGCAGTGAGGAAAGGTGGATGAGAGGAGTCCCAGCCTCAGAGAATCCAAGAGAAGACCCCACACCTCTGAGACACCTATGGTCATCTTCCTTTTTCTTTTGCAGTGTGTATGTGGGGCTGCTTGTGAGTGGGAATTATAGGCAGATGTACAATTTGGTGCATAATATGTTTCAGTTAAGGGCTGGAGAAGAAAAAAAGACAAGATTTACTTTCTCTAGTTTCAGAGATACCAGGAGATAAGGATGATGGTGTCTGCAGTAATAGGTAAGGAATGAGGGCCTTTCAAAAGATAGACTGAATCTTCAGGATGGCTCCCAAACCTGAGGTTTCTCTCGTGAGACTCTTGCCAGTTACTCCAGCCCAGGAGTCCTCTTTCTTGTCCAGAGGTCCTTCTGTCCCTTCATCAGGAGCAGCGAGACTCCTGTCCTTGGTATTGGCCATGGAAATCCTCAAGCAGAAGACCAGAGCTGCTTCTGCCCTCTTGCCTGTCTCTGACCCCAACCCTCATAAGCCCTTTCCTTTGAACTCGTTTTAATGGCATCTTTGTTCATCCCTAAATGACCATCTTTTCTTGCCCTCTTTCTTGTCAACATGTTTTATGCCTTGTTGTTTATAGTCCCCTAAGTGTCCAGGGATGGCAGGAGCCAGGGGAAGGAGTTGGGCCTGGGACAGGGCAGCCTGAACCCATGCCAGGTCCCCTGTCACCAGCCCCAGGATGTCAAGGTCAGTTAATCTCTGCTACACATTTTCCTCACCAGGGAAATGGGGATATGGTGTTGCTTTGCAGGACTGTTTTAGGAAATGGAGGTAAAGCATAGTGCTTGGATGATAAGTCATATGTATTGTTATGATCACTATTTCCATATGACTGTCTCGTGGGAAGCTCAATACAGTGCCCAATGCTAGAAGGAAGTCTGACTGTATCAACTATTCCAGGAAGATGTTTCCCCAAATGTGATCCATGGAACATGTTAATGGCTGTTGCCTTGGGGCAGTGGGAGAATTATAATTCCAGCTTTCACTTTTTAAAATGTATTTTACACATGTTTGTAAACAGACACCAAATGTAGTTGTTCCTGTCACTACATGACAATCTATATTAGAAAAATAATCGAATGCTCACAGAAGGCTTACTATGTGCCAGGTTCTATTCAAATGCTTTATATATTTAATCCTTTAGGACTACTATTGTTCCCGTCTTACAGATAAAACGGCTGAGGTACAGAGATGTTAAAGCATTTTCCCTGGCACACAGACACTACGTGACAGAGCCAAGATTTCGATAGAGGCATCCAGCTCATGCCCACCACACTCCATCACATCCCAGTTGCCCAGTAGTGAACCTCATGGATTCCAGACAGCATTGACCAATGACCCTCAAGTGGATGCTGCGTGCTGACTGACCACTGCTCTGCAGTGTGTGTTTTGTCTGAATATTTCAACATACATTTGTGGCATTATTCAACATTTATGGTGTCTTAAATATTTATACTGCACAAATTGGTTCCCCACAGACCTAAGGCTGGAGGAAGGCAGTTTTATCTAAACAACAGCAATTGCAAATGACAAAAATTCTTGAGGTTCTCTGGAACGTCTACAGTGAAAACTTCTAAGTGAAGAGAATTATGTACAGGTTCATTTTCAAAAATATCAAGAGAAGATCGATGAATAAGCAACATCCAAGGTAAAGGCTGTTTTGGAGGAGCTTAATTTTGCTCCTGAATATTGTGAAAAGTATAGTTTACATGCTTTTTGTCATATAATGCATGGAGAGGCAGAATGTTTATAGTCTTCTCAAATTAAAACAAAATTTAGAAATAGATTTATTTCATCCTGTACTGTATACGAGAATAACACTTAGCAACATCATTTCTAATTTTAAGGAGCTATGTGTTTTAGAAGAGACCCCCAAAAGCAATGCTTAATAAAACATTTTTGGAGTATGTCCTCTTTTATAACAAAAATGCAAAATCTAAAATATTACTTTATGTTGATATATTTTATTCTCACTAACTTATGCATAAGCAGATTTCTCTAATTCGTTTCTTTGTTCTGTAATAAAGCAAAGTGCTTATAAATCAAATTTTTACCATTTATTTAAGTAATTAATTCACCTTTGAGAACTTTTTTGGTGCTGTCTACCTTAATCTAAGCCCACATTTATATTTCATGAGCTCCTCTTGGTATTCCGTCCATATATCATAATTTTAAAATGTTTCATGGTCAAGTAGGTTTAGAAAATGCTGATCTAGAACTATCTAAAAATGTTTTCTTGCCTTGTAAAAAAGAGGTAAAATTTTTGTTAGCTGAGAACAATTCCACCATCTGTTTTGATGATGTCCATTTACCAATGGCATAAATGGCCCGTAGATATAAAAAATGATTAAGAAAAGCTCCCTCCAAAGAAAATGATGCCCTTGGGTTTTACCCTTGGGAAGATCAGAAGCCACTGGAAGGTTTGGACAGGGGAGAAACAAGGGCTAACGTATGTTTTGAAAGAGACCTCTGGCTGTGTTGGAAAGGCGTGTGGGAGGGCACGTCCAAGCACAAGGGAGGTGGCAACAACCACTGAGGCAGGAGAGGATGGCAGGTCGGTCCAGGGGAGGGACCAGGGAAGTGGTGAGAAGCAAGCAGGTGATGGGGATGGTTTGAAGTGTAGGATTGGCTGCAAATTGAATGTGAGGCATGAGAGGTAGAGTGGAGATGGGGGCACCTAGGATCTTTGCCTTAAGAACTTGGAAATGTGGAGTTTCCATTTGCTAAGACAAAGAAGTCTATGGTTGAATTTTTTAGCTTCAAAAGCTCAATTGGAACATTTTAAGTTTGAGTTGCATCTTAGCTACCTGATTGTGAGCAATGAGTAGCATCTGGATTGTAAGGGAGAAGGACTTGCCATAGCTATAAAATTGGGGTAGTTAGTATGTAGATGACTTGCCAATAAACTGGATGAGATCCCTCAGGGAAATGGTTCGCAAACTTGGCTGCATGTAGCAATCACCTGGGAAGCTATGAAAACAGACTGAGGCCTCTGTCCCACCCAGAAGACTGACCGAACTGATCTGCAGTGAAAACAGACAGGCCTCTGTCCCACCTGGGAGACTGACTGCACTGATCTGCAGTGCACTGAGAGTTGTCAAGGCTGCCCAAGTGATTCTGAAGTGCAGCCAAAGTTGAGAATCACTGCCTTTGGGACTCAATAGAAATGGAGAAGTGAGCAGATCTGAGCTCTGGGCCCCAGGCAATCCAACATTTTTAGGTTAGAGAGATGAGGAGTAACCAGCAAAGAGACTGAGAAGGAGCATCAGTGAGGAAAGAGGATGAGAAACACTGGTGTCCCAGAAGCTGAGTGAAGAAAGGAGGGTGCCATCAGCTGTCAAAGATGCTGGGGGCAAAGATATAAAATGAGAACTAAAACCAGACCATTGGATTTAGCAATGGGGGTTTTGATAGCTTCCTTCACAAGAACTGTTTTGGTGAGTGGTAGGGATAAAGGCTTGATTGGATAGGTTCAACTGGAAAAAAGAACAGAGGAACTTGGCGCAAGTATAGACAACTTTCTGAAGAAAATTAATATAAAGAGGAACAAAGAAATGGGCTGGAGGGGATGTAGCATCCACAGAGTTTGGATTTGGGTGTGTTTCTTGGATTTAGATGGGGATTATGCTGCAGTAGGACGCAAAGGAAGGAGAGAAATTGGTGAACTTCTGGGGTCATGTTGCCCTTGAGCATTTCAAAGGAGAGAAATTAGGGCCAGAGTGGAGGGGATGGCCTTGGACGAGAACAGGAGTAACAACAGGGAAGGAAGAGCATATGGTCAAGCTGCACACAGGCTTGCAGGGGTGGGGATGGCAGAATGTGACAGTCCTCTCCTTTCTGCTTCTGCGTTCTTATTGGAAAAGGAAACAAGATTTTCTGTGAGGGGGAATGGAGGAAGGGGCATCACTGCTTTAGAGAGAGAAAAGCAACAGTGGACTAATCATCTTGAAGCAACGGGGGAGTCAAAGAATTTGCAGTGAGTCTCAAACTTCAGCACACATCAGAATCACCTGGCATGCTGGTTAAAGGTGAAATTGTGGGGTTTTAGCCCCAGGGTTTCTGATTCCATAGGTGATGCCCGTACTGTGGCCAGGGGACTTCCCGTGGAGAACCACTGGGATGGGGGCCTCAGAGACCCGCCAGGCTCAGTGAGGGCTCTCTTAAGGGGAACTTATGATTTCTGGTTGTATCCAGGAAGCCTGGCTGTGTTTTCCTCCAGCTACTTTCAGCTGTTAATGTGGAGGTGGAAATAAAGATTGAATTTGACCAACTGAGACTTCGCCAGGTAAGTTCATGTGAGTGACAAGTATCCTCTGTTCCCAGAAATCCTTGAAAATGCTTTCTTTAAAAACTGAATGAAAATAGCTCACCACTAATAAGAACTTTCCCAAACAGGGCCACGTAGTAAATATGCATTGACATATATACTAAGAAGCATTATTTCATAATTTCAGGGACCACCAGATACAAGTCATGACAGCCTTAGCCATAACAATTCTTAGGAATTGCTGAGTTCCATTTGAGTTTTCTTGGACTTTATCAACTATGTAAATATGATGTTTATATGGATATATAGATATGTAGATGAGTATGTGCCTGTTATGTAGTTTTCCATAGTACAACAAGCTGTGGAAGAATCATATAAAACCTCAAATTTACCTGCCTGAGTTTCCACTTCTCTGTCAATAAAGTGTGCATAATAATGTCTATTCCAAAGAATCGTAATGATTTAAAAGTCAATGTTTGTGGAAGTTCAAGGCTAGGCATTTGGAAGTTAGTATATCCTGATACCTTTAAGTTACATGGTTTTGATGACCTTGCATCACTCTGGGTCCTTGCTTCTTGGGGTCTTTCTTGACAATCTTGCTCACTGGTATCAGAAGGTGGTCAGTATCTAAGAGTGGGCTCTAATTTCCCATCTGCTCTTTCTCAGGAAGCTGAGAAATGGCAGCTGGAGACAAGAAGAAAGAAACTTCTGAGAAATGTATGTGTGTGTGTATATATATATGTATATATACACACAAACACATCCACATACATATATACACATATACATTTAAATTTCCATATGTATACACTTTTTTTTGTTTATGCATGTATGGAGATATATATCTCTAATAAATTGTGTCTAACTTGTTAATGGCCAAAGCATCTTCCCAGCTTTTAGATGAATAAATGGATATTAAATTCTACCCCCAACATGCCGTCTCTGGTAAGTAGAGAGCTTCTGAGTTAGTTCATTTTGGAGTCTTAAGCTCTCTCCTAGGGTAAATCCATTAATTATCAGATAGGATGGAGTACCAGAGACATCGCCTGACTCCTTAATGAGTTTCCCATAAACCTGGGCTATTCAGTAGAGGTCAAATTGATAACCACTAAGAATGAATATCAATGCCTTCTAGAGTTCTACATGGAATGTGATTATAACTACCAAATGGCCTCTACCTTATCACACTTTCAGAAAAATTGGTACTTCGAATGCTCATAATGTCTAACTTGAAAATCAGGGATTTTTTTATTATAGTTATTGTCAGGGAATCGAGACATGGAGTCCTCTGACAACATGCTTTATGCATCGGAGAATTAATTCTTAATTATTTGTTCCCTTAAGTGTACAGTTAAATTATTTTTCCTGAAGTCACTTTTGTGGTGTTTTGCTCTGGATCTGGAATTTTCAGATTTAAATACTTTTGGAATTCTTTCCTTTGACCTCAGTCTATTCCACCTATAAGACCTGAAGTGCAACATAGTTCTATTTCTGGCCTTCCTGTAGATGAAGGTACTGGCTCATTGGGATATGGCCCAGAATTAGGATTTGAGAGGACTTGGTGTTCTCTCTGAGCAAAAAGTGATTGAGGATCCACAAAACTTCAGAACTATTCCATTTGATTTGTCTTTAACTGGAGAAGACAAGACAGGCTCCCCCGCACTCAAACAATTCTCGAGTAAACATGCACACTGGGCTCTATTCTAGCCCCTCCCCTTCTGAAACAAATGCCATCACACCTTGTCATGAAACTGTTGTATGATGATCTTTTCCAACATTTTGTCTCAGTGATGTCTGTAATTTTTTTAATTTTTATTTTTGAGATGGAATCTCGCTCTGTACCCCAGGTTGGAGTGCAGTGGCACCATCTCGGCTCACTGCAACCTCCGCCTCCTGAGTTCAAGTGATTCTCATGCCTCAGCCTCCCGAGTAGCTGGGATTACAGGCGCCCACCACTGTGGCTGGCTAGTTTTTGTATTTTTAGTAGAGACAGGGTTTCACCACTTTGGCCAGGCTGGTCTCGAACTCCTGACCTCAGGTGATTCACCTGCCTTGGCCTCCCAAAGTGCTGGGATTACAGGTGTGAGCTACTGTGCCCAGCTGATACCTGTTGTTTTAAAAATCAGTTCTGAGAAGCTGTCTTACTCAAATGTTGTGTATCTTCTTTAGTGACTGGATGGAAAAATCCATGCAGAAGAGGAAAGCTGTTTTATGCAAATTGCAACCTCCACTAATAGGACTTAAGGGAAAGTGATGCCCTTTGTAAAAAGAAAAAAAAAGTAAAAAGAGAATTACCATATTCTTTGATTGCAAAGAACCGGCTTTGGGGATTTGCACTTATAAGTCTAATCATGATAATATTTAATCATAAGAGTTGTGGTCGATTGTTTTATTGCTCCCAATTATTCGCTGCCCTCCCTGTAGTGGGATTACACTTTCCTGCCCTTACTAACACCAAGCCTATCCACTGGACTTAATAAAATGTGAGTGGCTTAATAAAATGTGAGTGGAAATTGTGAGTGCCATCCTCCTAACCATGGTACAGCGTCCAATGGGATGCCCCAATCCTATGCCAGACCCTGGGTCTCATTGCACTTTTCCGCACACACCACTAGCCAGAGAAAGAGCCAAGCCACAGATGGTCCCTGGCGATGTGAGCGAGAGCTGAGTCTTATCACTAGAGGGCACAGATGCTGGAGGTGTTTGTCACCACAGCATAGCCGAAAGGAAACCAATAGAACAATCATATTAATTTAAATTGAACCAGATATTCTTTCCAGTGTGTTTTCTGTATTAATTCACTTAATCCTCACAGCAGCTCCATTACTATTTGTATTTTGGAGATGAGGAGGCTAGGGCATGGAGGGTAGCCAGCGGCAGAGCCGTTATCATCACACAAGCTGAAGGGTGTCACATCCACCATCTGAGCCACCAGCCTGTCCTTTGAAGCAGGGCAGGACAACTGCTGGAACAAACAACAACCTCTCCCTTGGACTCTTTCAAATACAAGGGATGTTCTCATGGAGGAATTAAGTCACTGGAAAATCAGAAAAACCAGACATTGGAAAGCCAAACACCCAGAGCCTAGCACTGAATTTGGGAAATGTTTTGTAGCTTAAACTATATTTGCCAGGATATGTTAAAAAGGAAAAAAATAAAAGATGGAAAACCTTGTGGTTCTCTTCCAGTTCCCAACATCCATATATCAAGAACCTTGAAATTTAAATTAAAATCCAATGGATGTAGGTGACCAAGAAATGTACCAAATTATACCCAGGTGTTTTATCTTTTGCTAATTGAAGAGTTTGTCATAAGGATTCTCTTCTCAATAAAAAGGGCTCTATATTTTAAAATAAACTTTTAATTTTAAAGTAATTGCAGATTTAATGAAAAGTTGCAAAGACAGTACAGAGGGTTCCTGTTTATCTATGCCCAGGCTCCTACAATGTTAGCACCTTATATGCCTGTGGGATGCTGATGAAAACTAAGACATTGATATTGGTACATTACCCAGGCTTTGGCCAGATTTCACCAGTTTTTCTAGTAATGCCCTTTCCTTCTCCAGGATGCAGTTGAGTGTCCCACTTTACTGGTAGTCCTCATAGCTCCTTTCTCTCTGGGTTCTTTCCCTCTGCTCTGTGGCATGTGGTGGGTTTCTGGAGAAAAAACCAGGGCTGGGCATGGTGGCTCACACCTGTAATCCCAACGCTTTGGGAGGCCAAGGCAGGCAGATCACCTGAGGTCGGAGTTCGAGACCAGCCTGGCCAATATGGTGAAACCCCGTGACTACTAAAAATACAAAAGTGAGCTGGGCGTGGTGGTGCTTGCCTGTAGTCCCAGCTACTGGGGAGGCTGAGGCAGAAGAATCACTTGAACCTGGGAGGCAGAGGTTGCAGTGAGCCGAGATCATACCACTGCACTCCAGCCTGGGTGACAGAGCGAGACTCCATCTCAAAAACTAGGACCATTCGAAGAAAGATTCAGGAAGAGACGGCCTAACAACGTTTACAGACATCGTTTGCCCCAGGTAAGCAAATGTTCATGTGGGTTTCTCCCTGAAGGTAACTGTCTCTCCAAACTTCAGATTGGTTACTTGCTTTTCTTGTTTGTTTTTTGGTTTGTTTGTTTGTTTTTTGAGACAAAGTCTCACTCTGTTGCCCAGGCTGGAGTGCAGTGGCGTGATCTGAGCTCACTGCAACCTTCACCTCCTGGGTTCAAGCAATTCTCCTGCTTCAGCCTCCCAAGTAGCTGGGACTACAGGCGTGCACCACCAAGCCCAACTAATTTTTGTATTCCTAGTAGAGACAGGATTTCACCATGTTGGCCAGGCTGGTCTCGAACTCCTGACCTGAAGTGATCCGCCAACCTAGGCCTCCCAAGTGCTGGGATTATAGGCATGAGCCACCATGCCGGGCTGTTTGCTTTTGACCTCAGTTCTCTGATGGGTTCAATAAAAGGCATGCACTTATATTGTGTCCAGTTTTATTTCTTATAAAAATGGGAATGATGCTTATTCTAGCTCTCTACAACTTCAAACTGAAACCAGCACCACTCTACCTTTTTTGTAAACAAAGCACATCTTTAGTCTAGAAATGTCAGTACTAGAGAACGTAAGTGGACAAATGCTGAAAATATATGTAGAAAGTTGTTCATTAAAAGTCATTATAATAGTAAAGAACTAGAAACAACTTAAATGTTAATGAATAAGAGGCTAGATTGATACAATTATATATCCGAATGCTCTATGTCACTCACAGTAATGTGTAGCTCTGTGACTATCAACATGGACAAATACTTCTGACAGATTATCAGGTGAAAATTTAGATTCCAAATTGCACACCTATCTCCCAAGCCCAATTACATACACTTGAATAGCTTCATGCGTGACTGTGTGCTCATGTTTGTGTGCAGCAGTTATTTGCAGAGGGTGAGAAATATAACAATCCACTTTACTGAAATGCTAAAAGCAATTGCCAATTTATGATAGGATTCTACAGAAAATTTTACTTTATGCTTTTCTTCATTGTTCAGTTTTTTTAGAATATGTATTTAGAAATGAGTGGGTGTTTAAAATGAGTATCTATAGAAAAAATCAATTTTCATTTTCAAAAAGAGGGGAAGGGAAAGCCTGTTACTGTGTCAGCCTGCACAGTCAGCCTGTTACTGTGTCAGCCTGGGGTGCATGTTTCAGAGAAGTGCAGATGAGCACGCCCTAGTTGCAGTAAATGTATCTACAAGGAATTCAAAAGCCTCTTGGCATAAAGTTTCCAAAGCCAAACTTATAGAAGGGGGGCCAAGCAGGGTTGTGATTCTGAGTGCAGGCTCTGGAGTCCACAAGACCTTGGTTCAAAATGTGGCTTTGCCAGTTATGAGCCAATGGCTTTAGATAAGTGTCTGGAAAAACTCAAATCATTTCTCTATCCTCTCATTCAACACCACAATCATTAACACAGAAGACTTATGCACCCAATGTGTGGTTTGTCCCGACCACAGGCAATCAGTTGATTCTTCAACAGACACCAGGTGGGTGTCCTCCAATTCAATTATGACACCATCTACCTGGAGATAGCGTCAGACCCCACAAGGTGAGGACTCAGCTGCTAAAACTTCCCCGACTCCTTCAGAATCCGTTGTAAGTCCAGGCCTTTGGAACTTCTGACAACTGGCCCCAAGTTGGGATTTCTAGGACCCTCTCTTTTGTATTCAATTAATTTGCTAGACTGAATCACAGAACTCAAAGAAACACTTAACGTTTACTGGTTTATTAATATTATAAAGGATATTGCAAAGGATACAGATGAAGAGATGTGTAGGATGAGGTATGGGGGAAGGGGCGCAGAGCTTCCATGCCCTCCCTGAGTGCCACTTTTCAGGACCCTCCATGTGTTCAGCTACCCAAAAGCTCTCCAAACCCAGTTCTCTTAGGATTTTACAGAGGCTTCATACATAGGCATGAACAATTAAACCACTGGTCATTGGTCATCAACCTGACCTTTAGTCTCTCTCCCCTCCCTAGAGGGTGGGGATGGGGCTTAAAGTCCCAACCCTTGAATTATATCTTGCTCTTCAGCAACCAGCTCCCTCTTGAAGCTACTGTTACATGCTTATGTGCTGATATCATTATAGGTTATCTGTCTATATATAGTTGCGTACATTATATCATAAATAACTACATATGGTTATATACATATATCATATATAATCATATATATTATATGCTTATTATATCATATAGATATATAGCATATAATGCATTATATCATGTGCTATATATCATATATAATATATACATATATATCATATATATAGTTATGTGCTTAGATGCTTGTATCATATGCGCTCTGTATACATAGAGCTCTCTGTATACATAGAGCATATGATATATATGCGATATACATATGCATTAGCATACAAATGATACACAGATACACATACCACAAGATTTGCATTAGCATATAAAAAGATAGTATGTTGAAGACTCCAAGGATTTTAGGAATTGCATGCCAGAAACCTAAACAAAAACCAAATACATATTTCACAATATCACAGTAAATTACTTAGGTTCTTGGAGCTTCAGTTTTGTCATCCTTAACTAGTGAGCATGAAGTTTTCCTCATGAGGTTACTATGCAGATACAATGAAATAATGTATGTTCAGCCCTTAGCACAGTACCTGGCACATAGTGCTCAACAAATGTGCATGAGAGTTCATATTAGCACTAGGTGCTGAGGCCCATGTGTTGTAAATATGGTTTGTGAGATGATGTTACGCTTTTCCTTTAAAGGATGGATTTCCTGGCTGGATCTCTGGCTTGTGCACTTGTGCAGCTTCTAAAAACCCTCCACCAGGGCACTTGCCTGTGCTCTGTGAAAGTGGCTTTAACTCATTCATGCCTGTATGGCAGTGCATTCTCCCACTGCAGGCTGAAGGTGGGAAGCTGGAGGATCGTCTCTTCCATAGCCTGCACAGCACATCTGAGGAATAAACACTCTGAATGTTCTCCCCTATAGAAAAGGAAGCCACAGCTACCATGGTCTCCCCACACCAGTGTATCAATTAAACCCAAAAAACTACTTCAGAAGGCAAAGAGGTGGTGAACAGCACTCTGGTTTGTACCCGTCAGCAAAAGCCACTGCTGACAGCTATGACAGTGGCAACACAAGCATGGCTGAAAGACACCCACCGAGGAGGATTGTGGAATTCTACTCTAAAGGAGAGTAAGACATGGATCAGGCTGTGTCATCACAGAAATCCACAGCACAGCCTTCCCTCGCCCTCCATCTCATACGAGTGAGAAACCACATTTGTGAAAATGATTAGACAAGTCGAGTTTGCAGACTCTTACTAGACATGGTCATTTTATTCGTTTCCATCTGAAATCCAAGTAGCTAGTGGAGACAGCAGTGTATGCGGTTGGCTAATTCCTACAGTGCTCATAAGTTAACTAATTTAATTTCCATGGTCATTAAATCACTCTTTTCCATCTGTAAAGCCCTCATTCAGGCAAGTCGGGGATGGGGACCACCCTCTTTGCTTTGCAGATTTTCCAGCCCGAATGAGCAGATCAGGCCATTGCTGAGGTGGAGATGCCATGTGACAACTCTGCAGAGCGTGAATGATATCAGCATGTGGGACTCAGCCGGCAGGGACAGCATGGCAGGGAGGAGCATCCTCTCTCGGCCCGGGGACCCCTGCACATTAGCTGCCTTCACCACTGGGTGGCTGCCTGACGTTGGACATGTGGACCTTTCTGGTCTCAGTGTTCTCCTCTGTGAAGAGTTCAGAGTTCTTCACTCCTAGGGCCGTAGTCTGCATTGGATGAGTGAGCTCTGTGAGGTTCGATGCCCAGCACAGGTAGGCTCAATGCATGTCGGTTGTTACTCTGTTTGCAGCCACAAGCACAGGAGATCCCAGTGGGCCCCAGGTCCCTGTGAGCCTTTGACAGCCTTGAAGAATGTAGAGGGACATCCTGTGGCAGTGGAATGAGAACACAAGGATTACAGAGTAAGGATAGCAAGGGGAGGTGGTGAGGCCAGCCTCCATGAGAAGCTGGGTAGGAGTTCAATGGAAGACAAGTGGAAGATGGCTGGATGGGTAGTATGAAGCAGGGTCACCAGTGAAGGAGGACTTCAAATGCAGGATGAAGACTTTGGCATGGGAGCCGGGCAAGGCGGGGTATGCTTGTAGTCCCAGCACTTTGAGAGGCGGAGGTGGGAGGATCACTTGAGGCCAAGGGCCTGAGACCAGCCTGGGCAAGATAACGAGATCCTGTCTCTAAAAAAAAAAAAAAAAATAGTCTCAACTACTCAGGAAGCTGAGGTGAGAGGATCCACTGAGCCCAGAAGGTCAAGGCTGCAGTGATCCGTGATTGCACCACTGCACTCCAGCCTGGGATACAGAGCAAGACCCTGTCTCATTAATTAATGAACAAATAAGTAAATAAATATTGTCATGGGGACAGGCAAGAGAGACTAGTTAGGAGGCCATTACAGTAATCCACAAACCAGGGGCTCAGGCCTGGTCCAGGAAAGTGAGATGTGAGAGGACAGAAAGGCCCAAGAGCTAAGGCAGTGAGCAGAAGAATGAACCTCAATTGAAAACCTCTGTGAAGTATGGAACATCAACGAAAGAAGCCTTTGCATATTTGTTTTGTCCCCAAAGCAGACATATACAAGAGCACCTTGACTATCACCAAAAAGATCACCAGTATAGAAAATACATTTGGCTGATGTAACTGATGGAGAAAACCCTTCAAGATGCTTATGAACTTTGCTCCAAATCTTACAACACAACTGAAGGGAACCACAACTCAAATGGAGTTACATAAGATTTCACTGTCCATTTGTGCTTTAAATGCATTCCATCATAGAAGTCAGAAAAGCTCAAATACTTTAAAGTGCGAAGTAATTTTTTTCTTCAATTTTACTTCATTAATCCCTTCCAAAAAGTCTACTTTCAAAGGCTCAAGAAACTAGGTCTCACTTTTAAAGAATGGAGAAAGGGCAGGATTGCCTTCAGAAGGCTCTATGGCCAAACACCAATATTGTCAGATATGAAAACACTGATGAATCAAAGGCCGTTCCAAGCGTCTGCCAATTTTGATGTAAAGCCCTCTTTCTGTACTGATGAGCCTGCTTGACTGACAATACAGTAACTTTTTTTTTCTCAAGTGAACGCCTTGCACAAGGATCTTAAAATTGTTAGAAGAAATGGGATGAAAATGTTCATTAAAGGTGATGAGGAAATTTGGATGACACCAAAAACAGCCCTGGTAAGAAGGGACTGAATCAAAGGCATCAAAGGTAGGGCAGCCGCTCCCTGCAAGGTTGCAGCTGGAAGGAGCCTGTTCAGGTAAGAGCTTAATTAGGGCTGTCAGTCACACTAATTGCCTGTGATTAAATGGAGTGAGTCAGCAGAGCTGGGCATTGGCCCAGTGATGAGGCTGCTTCATCCATTGTGAACTGGGGACCCGGGATTGTGAGGCTTACCAGTGACAAGCAAGCGACACACGGTATGCACTCCCAGATCCTTCCATCAACACCCATCCAAAGCACTTGCTTTCTCCAAACAACAGCACTTTGTTTTAGCATCATCAAATCATGTGCTGGAAAAAACTTCCAAATATCCCTTAGTTGATGTCCATGTTTCCAAGGTTGGGCTCAGGTTTCAATGATTAATAAGCAAACCCTTGCGATCAGCTATGAAAGATTGGTCGCCTTTGAATGGCAAAGGTTTTCTTGTTTCTTGAATTTCTTCACTACCCTGCCTCTTGATAGCCCATACCCACTCCGATTGTCCAGCTGGTGTTTGATGATGAGTATTTCTGTCTGAGATCTCTTCCTGTAGTCTGTTTTCCCTTCCAAAACCAGTTCTACCTTTTCCCAAGAAATCCCTTCATCACCATCACTTATCTTATCTCCATCGGGGTCCTTATTTCCAAATAGAACCCACATATTGGGGGAATAGGGCCACTTCAAATCCTTTAGGTGACTCCTTCTTCACCCTCCCTCTCCCCATCCATCCCTCCTTAGCTGCTCTTTGTCTATTTCACCTCCACCCAGCACTTAACACACCCTGCCCAGGGACCACTGGAATCCAGCTGGGTGACCTGCTCTTCCAAAGGCAAATGTCTGTGCTTGGTTCCTATTTGTGGCCCCATGCTTTTTAAAAAGTATGCTACATTAAAAATATTTTTTAAATATCTAGAGTCAATGCTCGGGAAATTTTTACTGGGTGAACATGAGTACATACGTTTTTCTGGGCAGAATAGAAAGTCCTGGAGAGGGACACTGCAAAGGATCTAAAAATGTCTGTGTCTGTTTGCATCTGCTTGTCTTTGATAGGACACCAAGTAAAGCAATAAAAATGTTAATTTTCTCAGTCCCGCCTCTGACTCATGGAGCCTCTGAGGCTGTGACAGCAATAAGGTAGGTGGAGAAGTTAAAGGGAAAAACATAAATTAGGTCATGAGAGGATAAAGAGACAGATTTTCAATAGGCTTCGACCTTCAGAGATGGGAGGGCCTAAATTAAATGGATCACACAAAATTCAATAAACAAGGATTGGAGATGGCAGATGATTTATCCTATTATAATTTGAATTAAGCTGGAGCATCAATAACACCCCTGACCCGAAGGTTATTAAGAGACAGCTAATAACAGGAACAGAAGCAGCACACGCTGTTGATGACTGCTCAGAATTTAGGGCTCAGGCATTTAGGGCTGGGGGATTGATTGCTTGAAAGATAAATTTCATCCTTGGTGCTGCAGAGCAGAGCATGGCAGGATGAGCAACTAGTGGTGTCCCAGAGCCACCAGCCCACAGCCCACTCATATGTGACCAAGAGAGCATCACATTCCCCTCGGCTTGGTGAAACTTTAGACAGATTCCATCCTGACTATCAGCCCCTCACCTCCCTTTTCATAGAGCATTTACTTTAAAAAACGTGCAATTATAAATCCTTTGGAGCTACAAATCTTCCCCCAGATTCTGGCTCATTTTACAACCCAGAAAATGCCTTTCTCAAGGACCTGGAAATCGTCTCTGTGAAATGTAAATGGTGAAGGAGATGGCACTCCAAGCTCCCAGTTTCTGAGAATAGGAGCCTCCTCTGATGGATGCACATTAGAAAACACAGGTGGCCTAATCAGAGAAGAACATTTGCAAGCTCAGGCATAACTCAGCCTGCTGGTCACATCCCATTGACCAACCTCCCCTCCACTGACATCCTCCCATCCTTTCCATCAGCTCATGCCGCATTGGAAAACCCTCCCACCTTTTGTATCATGGAAGTTGAGCTCAGGTTCTCTCCTCTATTGCACTAGTCTTTAGAGAAGTCTTCCTGGACTGTTTAACTTTGTACTGTACAGTTTTTACTTTTACTTTTACTTTGGCAAGCCATCAGTGGAACCATTTGCTCCAAGCCCAGGTCACTGGCTCTCAAGTCAGCCATCCTGTACATGTAGCAGGTGGATGAGAGACAGTTAATCCAGTGTCATTATTTCTGCTGCTATCAGATGACTCAGACTGTGTTCCAACATGAAAAACAGATCAAATCAATCACATAACTGGGTTTTGTGAGTCTCAGAGGAACTGGTTTGATGGAAGTTCAGTTCCAAAGCCACTTTCTTCTTTACACAAGTCTAATTCCACCCTCCCTGACATCTGGTTTGAATTAGTCAACTTAGCTATTTGGCTTGATGGAATTTTTGCTTTTCAACACCATTTGGGCATTGTTAAATTACATCATAATTGCATCATCAGGGGCTAATTGCATCAGAGTAATGGGGACACTTTTGAGCAATGTTCTGGGTTCCTTCATGTACTTGTTCCTTTATTCATAAGGGAACGCCCCTCCCCCATGACTTTCTTCCCTCACCAGGGAAAACACTGTTGTCTCCATTTCATTGATAAGGAAGTGAGGCATAGACTGAGTGTCTTGCCCAAGGTCACCTGCATGGATGGTGCCAGAGCTGGAATTGGAGTCCATGCAGCCTGCATGATTTCACAATGGAATGGAACAAGGATCTTATTTTATATATTAGGAATCCCAGGATGAACACACACACAGGGAGGATATCTAGAGAGCTGTCAGGACCCCTGGGGAAGAAACTTCTGCTGGAGGGAGATCCAACCTGGTAGGAGAACCAGAGGAAAGGCACTGTGTGTCCAGAGGCCAGCAGGGCATGGGCTGGGGAATCAGGAGAGGAGGGGCCATGGCAGGACTCAGGAGCTTGGCCACCTCACTAAATTCTGCAGGGCTTCAGCACCCCTCTGAAGCACACAGGACAGTGCCACCCCCCTTCTAACAACTTAGACACTTGAGGACATCACTGAACCTCGAATGTCAAGGGTTTCAGTGCCGTAGTGATTGGGTGAGAACCAGTCCACACAAACACGGACAGGGGCAGCAGAGGCACGTTGGGGGCAACGATGGTGCAGCGGCAGTGCCTGGAGGCAGGACCTCATCCAAGAGCACACGTGAACACCCACCTATCTCTGGATTTTCAGATATTTTTCAACAGGAACTTTCCAGGGAGCCGAGGGGAGTAGGCAAACCACTGAAGATTGCTTTGCAGTGGCATCTGTCTCTCATTCTGTACTCACCAGCCAGTGAGGGCTGGGGAATGCCTGGCCTTGCTTTACCAGCTCATTCACCATCCCAAACAAGAGCAGGAGCCATGCACGCCAGGAGTCACCCATGCCAGTATCTCCCGTAGGTTCTATCAAAACCACTGTTTCTCACGTGGGGCCTTTCCGTGCTTTAGATGGCATGAAATCTGCACATGCAAGTCTTGAAAACTGCCAGGAGAATTGTGTGTTAGTCAGTGAAACTATTACCTGTTCATTTGATAAGAGAAAATTAAATTATTCAGTTCCCAATAACACAAGCAACATCCCAAACATCCCAGCCATAACAGTGGAGTAATTGTTTTACAATTAAGGCGTGCCCAGAATGTACATTACCAACTCATTTAATAATGTGCGCATTGAGTTGCTTATTTTTTTTCCAAAGAGGCAATTCAAATAAGTAATTTAGTGGTAGAAATAAACTATGAATTTAATTTATATGTTCATTAATTGTACAATTAAACAGAATGCTAATTGACTGTAGAATTATAGCTAAATGGGACACTGCACCCGGATAATTAGTTCTCATTCTGTTTTTCATTGTGAACATAATTTTTGGTGGTCTCACCCTACCCAATTAGGTTTTGTTTGGCTTTATTGGAGCATAAATCATTCTTCTAGCGCAAAGATTTAATCCTCACAGTCCAGCTGGTGTGTTACGCTCCTGTCCCAAAAGGTTATCTCTTTGCTTGAAGAGAAAGGACATCTGATTATGGTCGTCAGGAACGGGAGGGTGTTGTGCCCGTCTGCGATTTTTGGTGTCTTCTCTGCAGAAGGAAGAGAGAAGACAGACAGGGTAGGTTAGTGCCAATAGCATCTGGACTCCCCGGAAGGTTCCACCCAAGGGGGACCAGGATCTGGACAAGGGGTTCACCACCTCTACAGTTTTTACTCACTGAAACGATCAATTTTGTAATACCCAGAACTGCCACTTTCTAACAGGTGATCTCCGCATAGGCAGCCAGCTCCGAGACTGAGGAGAACAGACATGCAGGGAAGGTGCCCATGCAGGGGACCAGGTGTCTTCCCACGGAATCAACGTGGCTCTGCAGTCGACACACCACTCCCGTCTCTCCTGGGGGCAGCATCCTCAGGTGCTGTCTCCTTGCTCTGATTCAGTAGCCAGAGGGTCCGACGGCTCACAACAAATTTCTGGTTCAATGCTTAGATACACACAGGCAGGTTTTGCTTTTCTCAGCTGCTCAGAAAGAAAAGAAAGAAAATGTGAAATGGTGGTTCCCTTATGACATATATGTTATACCAGGATAGAGTGAGCACCAGGGTCACAGGATTCAGGGTCACAGGACTCGCAGTCACAGGACTCGCGGCCACGCGGCCAAAGCAGCTGCGGAGCAGCAATCCCTATGCCTTCAGATGCGTTGGAATCCCCCAGGGGCGTGGGGAGCATGCTAAAATGCAGATTCCCAGGCAGAGGGCCTCCCCTGTGATGCTAAAAAAGCTTAAACTTCAGGGCTTGTCTCGAACATAGTTCTTTGGTAGGCAGTGTGGGAAATTCCAAAGCTGCCCTTTGAAAGGCCAAGCCTGGCATAAAGTCGGATGTGAAGACAGGCTCTTCCCCAGCATCCTTCTCTTAACACGGTGCTCCTGTCCAGCCACATCTATCTGAGTCAACCCACAAATATTGAGATCTGCCCCAGAAATAAAGGGCACTGCTACAGCAGACGACAAGGCAGTCTCAGATCCCAGAGTGTGGGGTACAGGACTTTAGCCGAGCTCGGAGACCATAGGAAATGTGGCTCCATGCCCAGTGTGCATTTCTAAGGACCCTCAGAATCTCCCCTGCCTGACACAGCTGAGCTCATAGTGTTCAGAAGTCTCCTGTGGCTTCTCTAACAAATTGCCACCCTCTTGGTGGTTTAAAACAACACAAATTCAATCTCTTACCTTTCTGGGGATTAGACATCTGGAGGTTCCAGGGGAAAATCTGTTTCCTTGACTTTCCCAGCTTCCAGAGGCCACCTGCACACCTTGGCTGATGGCCCCTTTCTCCCTCTTCACAGGTAGAAGTTACATCACTCCCACCTCTGCTTCCATCTTCACATCTCCCACTCTGACTCCCTCTTCCCCTGATAAGGATTACTGTGATTACATGGAGCCCACCCAGATAGCCCAAGGTACCCCAAATCCTTAACTTTGTCATATGTACAAAGGCCCTTTTGCCATGTATGGTGACATTTCAGGTTCCCAGCATTAGAATGTGGACATTTGGGTGGAGAGATTATTCTGCTAATATTCCCCAGGCAGAAAAAATGAACAATATTGCCCAGATTGCCGACACTAGGAAAAACGAATTACCTTTCTGGGATCCTTTAGTATTCTTGGTGTTCGCTGCTGTCGAACTCCCCAACCCACACGCAGGCAACACAACATCGAGAAAAGGGGAGCTTGGGAGCAGCCGGGATGCCCTATGGCAGACATCCTTCTTGCTGCCTGTAGAGAGGATATGGGTGGAACAGATAGTTTTGCTTTGTTTGTTTGTTGCATTATTTAGATTACGCAAAGGCATATTCCCATGAAAGTTCATTGAGCAGTGGAAGTCAGAAGGGAAGAGCCTCAAGGTGATTGCTTAATCCAGGGAAGAAGCAACTGCTCAGAACGTCATTCACTTTGCCATGAAGTTGTTGATGTGACAAGGTCTCAAACTAGAAAATTTCTGAAATGATTACTTGACATGAAAGGCAGAGTTGTACAGGCAGTATAATCAAGCAGGCAGTTGGTCTTGTTTCCTGAGTGTCAGTAACTAAAAACTGAACCAAGAACACAAACTTACACCTCCCAAAGTCGGTTATTTGCACACACTGGCTGCTGCGCCTCTCCCTGCCTGGCCCCTTTTTCTTTATTTTGTTCCTTTCTTTATTTTGTTCATTTCTTTATTTTGTTCCTAAGTACTGAGCGCCTTTTAACATCCCCTATAATATTTATTTTGTTTATCATTTGCCTCCTCCATGAGATCAGGGTTCTGTCCTTTGTTCTCTATCCCAAGAACTAGATACGTGCCTGGTCTGTTGGTGACTGATAAATATTTATAGAATGAATGAGTGTGAAACACCATATGATTAGTAGACTGCATTTACTTAGCATAAGGGAAATAACCTCTCTATTATAGTGTTAAAGCTGGGCTCTTATTGCCGTTTGGAGAGTATGATTTGTTAAAGGTGCAAGTCAAGCTGGGATTCCTTAGGGTTCTCTTGAGTTCCCAAATCAAGCCAAGCAATGGAGGTTTCAGATAAGACCTGGTCAGCATCCTGCTGTAAAGCAGTATCTCCCAAGTTTCCACTAAAATATTTATAGAGGCACAGAGAAAAGTTGAAAAATTGAGAAGCCCTCACACAATACTGATGAAAAAGTTAAAGATGTGCTATTATAGACGGATAATTATAGATAAGAAAACCCTTGCTAAGAATTATAGATATTTTCTAAGGAAAATATCAGAGCTACCAAAATAGAATCAATCATCAATGACATAATTATAAAAAAATTGCTGGAACTGTAACAAAGATCTGAGAACACAGGCGGCAAGCGTTCACCAAATTTCAAAGAAAGCCAGTAAAAAATGGGCCAGATTTTAGACACATCTTGGAAAGTATTTAAAATAATAAAATAAAGATAAATGCAAAATACTAGATCATTTTTAGGAAGAGAAAAATACGGCTACATAAAAACAAATACAAATCAGCATGGCCCCAGCTTGCTTTTTTGTCACACTCCTGCCCAAAGGAAATAGAGCAGCAATTGCAGAGGTTCTGAAGCAGAGGGAGCAATCCAAGGACCCCACTCCCACATGTGTGGGGGTGACACACGCTCATGAAATTTACCTCCCAGATATGCTTTCTTGGTGTTACAAAAATGTAGCCTTCAGCCTTAATAAGAGATGCACTTAAGAATTCAAGGTACCGGCCCAGCACAGTGGCTCACGCCTGTAATCCCAGCACGTTGGGAGGCCTAGGCATGTGGATCACCTGAGGTCAGGAGTTCGAGACCAGCCTGACCAACATGGTGAAACTCCGTCTCTACTGAAAATACGAAATGAGCCGGGCATGGTGGCGCATGCTTGCAATCCCAGCTACTCAGGAATCACTTGGATATCAGCGCCTTTAAAAGAACCTTATTAGATAAGCACCCCACATCTAACTGGATGCCCTGCACAGTTGAATCTAGAAGGATGGTTCTCAGCGCTGCATTCCTCTGGGGGCTGGCCCATGCCCAGAGATTCTGATTCTATTCCACAGTCAGGACTGAGAGCAACTCTCACAGCTAATGAATGATTAGCAAAATGAAATAATTTGATCATAAATTATCCCTCATCCATACAGTGGGGAAAAGGCACAAAACGTGAGGTCCACTGCATCTGCCTCACAGACACTGAGTGAGCATTCCCTTCTTTCTTCTTGTTTGCATTTTCCAGGTTTTTAAAAGAAAAAGACATTCTTTTCAGTGAAAACAATAACAGCAAAAGTTTTCTATAAAGAGCCAAGTTTTATGGGTCACAGCGACCTGCTACCAATTCATTCTAACATTCAGCTCTAATTAGAACAGAAAGCCCTGTACTTTTGTCTCACTCTTATAAATCTTATCAAACGTGAACTGCGAAATCTTTTCCAAAACTTTTCTCCTAGGTCCCACTTGGTCAAAATAAGCCTTTAATAAAAAGACTGAAAATTAGTTTGTAGCCAGGAGACTCCTGGAAGTTTGGAAGTTAATCTGTAGTTGGAAAAAACAAACAAACAAACAAACAAACAAACAAACAAACAAAAGGCTTTCACACTTGTTTAGCTCTGGGCTTTTCTGGTTCTGCTATTTATTGACCTTGAAATTAAGGCAGGCTGTCTAACTTCTCTTAGCTTCAGTTTCCTCATCTTTAAAATGGAAGTGATGGGCTGGGCACAGTAACTCACACTTGTAATTCCAGCACTTTAAGAAGCTGAGGCAAGTGGATTTCTTGAGCCCAGGAGTTCGAGACCACTCCTGGGCAACATAGTAAAACCCCATCTCTACAGAAAATACTAAAATTAGCCAGACATAGTGGCGCGGGACTTTAGTCTCTGCTACTTGGGAGGCTGACGTGGGAGAATCACCTGACACTGAGAGGCTGAGGTTGCAGTGAGCTCTGATCATGCCATTCCACTCCAGCATCAGTGAGATACCTGAACAAGACCATGTCTCAAAGACAAAAATGGAAATAAAATGGAAGTGATGATATCTACTTCAAAACAGCAAAGACAAAAACAAACTAATTTAAGGAAAGGAGAGAGACTCTCATTCTCATGATATAGACAGCAGAGACAGGTGGCAGTAGGAGGCTCTACTTGTATGACCTGGAGTGGACCTTACCCCTTGATACCTACAGTAGAGATGATTTTGGAATGTTCTGCCACTAAGCATGCTGCTTCATGTCTGATTAACTTCACATTTCTACAACACAACAATCAAAACAACAACCTTTAGTGTGTGGGGTGGTCCCCAAGACCATGCTCAGGATGAATAATTCACTAGACAAACTCATGAAATGTGAGCTGTCATGCTCATGGTCATGGTTCATCAGGATGAAGGGACTCAGGTTAAAATCAGCCTGGAGAAGACAAGCATAGGGCAGGGTCCAGAGGACTCCAGATGTGAGCTCCATTTGTCCCTCCCGATGGAGTCATATGGACAGCGTTTACTCCCCTGGCAAGGATGTGTGATAGTGCTTAGTCAGTGTCACCAACCAGCGAAGCTCGCCTGAGCCTTGGGGTTCAGGTACTTGCCGAGGTTGGTCACTTAGCCTTTGGTTTCCAGGCTCTCCGAAGGGAGGGTGAGCTGTTACCATGTGGCTCAAGGTCCCCCAGTAAACAACACTCTTACCAAACATCACATGCCCAGGGCTCAGAGCTGCCTGTCAAGAAGCTGGGCAAGGGTCCATCTCTTCTCTGGGCAAAGTTAATCCTCTAGGCTCACCTCTCATCAAAGGTTCACTATTTGAAAAAATCAAGATGTCTGTCAAGGATAAAGACCCATCAGAAAAACGATAGAAGGGATTGTAGGACTCTGGGAGACATCTGACAATGGAAACAATTGTTAACATTTCTAGGAGGAGGTTTTGGATCTTAAATTAGGAAACCGGCTGCAATCAAATCCCCTCACTAAACACTGAGAGGCGACAAATTGGACTTTCCAGAACTGACAGTCTAGACAAGGGGTCAGGGAAATTTCCTGCAAAGGGCCGGATAGTAAACATTTTTGGCTTTTGCAGGCCACATGGTCTCTGTTGCAAGTACCCATATCTGCTGTTGTAGAGCAGAAGCTACCACTGACAATATGTTAACAGAGGTGCCGGGTTCCAGTAAAACGATTTATGGACATTGCAATGTAAATGTGATACAATTTTCACATGCCATGAAATATTAGGGTCCTTTTGGTTTAGTGCATAAGTGAAGCTCAGGGGACTTGGGTAGTGATGGAAGTACCTTCCTCGACACTGTAATGGTGGAATCATGTCATCATACGTTTGTCAAAACCCATAGAAGGTACAGTGCCAAGAGTGAACCCTAATGGCAAGTATGGACTTTGGTTCATAATAATGTATCAGTGCTGGCTTGTTAGTTTTAGAAAACATCCAACACTACTGTAAGATGTAATAGGAAAACGTGTGTGCCAGGCCCCATGGGTAGCAGGAAAAGATACATGGAACTCTATGTACTACCTGCCAAATTATTCTGTAAATTAAAACTGTATTAAAAATATAAAGTCTTAAAAAAAGTATAAAAAACATTCTCAGCTCACAGGTAATAAGAAATCAAGTGGTGGGTTGGGTTTGGCCTGTGTGCTTTCATTGTACCTGAACCCTCAGACAAGCTGGGACAAAAGCTCACACATGTGTGTGGCCCTCACATGGGGCAGAAATGATGCTGTGGGTTGGTCCCATGGGCAGTGGCAACAAGTGAGCAGAGTCAACATGGGCCGGAGGAGGGTTCTTGATGGGAAACTTGGGTGGGAGCCTTAAGGAATGGGCAATTCCCCTACTTCTTTATGCTGTTTGCTCAGGATCTAATTTAGAAACATGAGCAGGACCTAGAAGCAACCTGAGAATCCACAGGGTGTGCATGAATGATTTTGACTTTCCTGAGCTTGGAAAAGCCATTTTTCATACTTGCTGTTGGTCTAAATAGCTATATTATTTGCGGCAGAAACTTTGCAAACCAGGCCTAGAGGGAGACAGGAATTTCTCCAGATATTGTCCACTCTTAATAAGCTGCTCACCCTCCTGGCTTCTTGAAGATGGAGTAATCAATAAGGCATCATTTTGAACAGTGTAATTAGCACAATTTATTTGGCAAACACATATGAGTTCCCACTGTGTGCTCACGGTTCTCTCGGCTGTAAGAGCTTATGGCAATTATGAGGTGATGTTGGAAACGGCTGGTCGAAACCTCCAAGTAAGAGAAGAAACAAGTGGCGTCATACTGATCTCATGGAATATATTTTAATGCTAATAGATTTTAATGCAACCCAATATGCTCCCTGTGTGGCAGTCTAGGGCCTGTTTAATGGTTGTCTGTGACTGTTTCAGCTGAGCCTCACTGTGCATCCAATTATGAGAACACATTAATCAGCCACTTGACAAGATACATATTTATTGCTTCTGATATTTTCATTATGTCGGCCAAGGCTCAACCTAGTTTTATAAAGAAAAGCAATGAGCCGGTTGCCCACAGGGACGTTGAGAATGGAGACCCCTCTGGTTTCCCACCTGAAGATGGTCAACAGAAACCAAGACATATCCTAAAATGTTGGTCTCTGCATTCTCACTAGTCCCTCTCCTTGGAATTCAGAAGGAGTCAAGACCAAATTACTATCTCTACTCCTGTGTTGAGTGGTTACCATGATTACCCGGTCAATAACTCATTGTCTATAGATTTCAATACTGCTTGGGGATTTTCCATTACTCTCCATCTACAGCAGTGAGAACTGTGCTGTGTTCTACAGGACCACCTTTCTAGGATTTGCCTTCTATCTGGAGGCTTAAAAGAAGAACTGAGCAGGCTTAGCAAATGGTTCAAGGTGTGGGAGTGTGAGTCAGACTTCAGGGTTCCACAGTGCCTCCCCAGCTCTGTGATCTTGGTTGTGAATCTAACTTCTTGCGCCTTCCTGCAAGTCAGCCCACCTGCAACACGGAACTAACATGCATACCTAATTGTAAAGTGCTTAGGATGATTCCTGGCTCAAAGTGTGCAACAAATGAATGACATCAGTAAAGAGACCAGAGCAGTGAGATCTAGTCATGTCCGGAGTGCTTTTGGGAAAGAGGAGAAAACGTGAGAGGCGGCCTGCTGTGGGGACCGAGTTCAGCATGGATCTCACAGCTGAAAACACATACCTGGTTTCCAAACCACATTTTCAATGACTGCCTGCCCCAGAAATAGTGCTGCCTTCTGCTAATGATCTTCGGGTTCTATGGCTACTTTTAATACAGACATTCACTGCCATCTGGAATATTAAGAACATCCCGACAAAGGGGGCTGTGTCTACATCCTTATGCTCCAAGTCCACATGGTCATTAAGAACTGAACCAGTTGGAGCCCCTGGGCAGTGGGAGATTAGGCAATGGGGAGTGTTTCTCTGTGTGGGTCCTGGGCTCAATGCCCACAGCCCCTTGCTCAGCCTGTCGGCTCCTTCATTCTGGCCACACAGCACAACAGTCCATGAATGCAGCAGTGACAGGGCTGGTGGCCTCTGAGTCATCATTCTTGCTCCAGGACCCCTTGCCAGCCTTCCCCTGAGGCTGTTCTCATCCACCATAAGAGCGATGGCTGACAGCTCCAAACTCAGCCTGTAGGACAAGGCTCACCTCCTGCCTGCTTCTTTCCCTGGCTAGTCTTCTCCGTCCACTGCAGCACTTAGCTTCCCTGCCATCCTTCTATGGCACCAAAGAGTTTACAGGCTGATGTCAAGGGCTCCTTATGACACTCAGTGTGGCGGGCAGGGGGTTCTCACTGGGCATGGGGAGTGGAAGGCCAAGGCCACTGAGCAGACTAACAAAGTGTACTACTGGAGCCCAGCATACTCACCTCTGAGGGTCAGTGTGAGTCCTTTCTATTTAATGATCAGAACCATCTCCACCAACATATTGTTACACAAGCATGGGTCCTAAATGAGGACTGGCTCAGAACTGCACTTCTGGGTTGCAGAGCATCTCATATGGTCTCTGGGAAAGTAAGTATGAGAAGTTCAGGGGACCCTCTCTTCCTCTCATCTTCACTCTTACCAGTGATCACAGCTTAACCTGCCACTGTGGCAGGTTAGAATAAAAAAGGATGGGGTTTGTTCCTACCTTTGAAAACATCACAGAGAGTCAAAGGGAATGTTTCCAGGCTGAACTAGACACTGCTGAGTGATACAAGCAACAGGAAAACACATCAAGACCATCAGCAATGGCGTTTGAAAAGCAAATTTGATCCATGGTAGTGGAAGAGCCAGCAAGTCCCCATCATTGAAAGAAAGCTTGCCTTTTAACTAAAGGTCTAGTGAGGGTCAGGCATGGGGAGATCTTGGAGAAGGGATATCTTCAGGGAAAAAGTAAGGAAGAGTAATGATTTGAATTCTCCCATTAAATTCCACACAGGGAAGACTGGTTAGCAGCCGAGAGGCAGTAATGGATGTGTCCTTCCCCTCGTTGGGTACCAGGCTTCCAGGTCAGGCATCCATGTTGATCCTCAACAGGGGTTCAGTAAGGCAGCTAAGACAGGGAACCACGAAAAGAAAGTGGAGACTGATGACAACTTGTGGAAGAACGCCATAGGATCCAGCCAATTCCACTTCGTCCCACCCCATGGATAACCGCCATCTGCGGGCAGGAGGCAACCGAGCTGGCCAGATTCCATGCCACCCCCCAGCAATACTCAACCAATCCTTGCTATCATTTCTTGGTACCATTTGTAATTTGTGGATTCATATTGCTAAGTCAGTCCCATGGGGAGAAGACAAAAGAAATGGGGCAAATCATCATAATAATAACAATAAAAAGGAGAGGCAAGAAGGAGCCCACTTCAGTCCTTTCACTGCCAAGAGCCACTGTCCCTGCGAACGGATGATTCGAATATGATCACATTTTGTCAAAGCCCCAGATAATTCCGTGTGGAATACACATTCCATAGTTTACCTTTGCTGCAATGAATAACCTATCCAGGAACCACATTCTTGAGACACTGTCTATCGATCTGCCTTCTTTTACAATCAAGAATCAAATACAGGTGATGGGCATCATTTTCCTTTCAATTATATCTTTAAAAATGGCATTTTCAATTTTGCTGCTTTAATAGTGGCCTGATTTTCACTGCAGATCTCATGAAGGGTATGGCAAGCTCACAGATAAAAACTTATGCTCTAAGAGATAACCCATCTCTCTGATGTCTTGTTTTTCTGTAGACTCAGAAATGTTTTGTACCGTGGAGCTTCACTGCCAAGAGGGTGGCCCCGGGGCCAGCAGCATTCTTATGGCAAAGGAGCTCCTCAGGAAGACAGAATCTTGGGCTCCACCTAGACCAGCTAAAGTCACATGCATGTTTTATTTAGACCTCCAGGTGATTTGTGTGCTCTTTAAAATTTGAGAAGCTCTGCTATAGTGCAGATTGATAGCAGCTGCACTGCACCACATCTGGCATCTGGTCCACACGATGTCATTTCCAATGGAACTACCCCTGCTGCAGCTAGACACCTCGCTGATGCCCCTTAAGCCAATGAGTCAGAAGCCCACAGAGGCCTATGGTTTATCAGAGGCAAACACAGGCAAAGCATTGCCTCCAACTGGACATTTTGGAGCTCACTTAGAATATGTTGGCTTTTCTTCCACTCCAGTCACTGAAATGCCTTACAAAGAACCCCTTTAAGAAAGTTTAATTTTAATAGGGACGATGTCAGGAAGCTTTGGGAGAACCCCAATAAGTTCAACTTTGTTCTTCTGTTTCCTCTTCACACCTCCTTGCCTTTCCCTTACAATGTGTAGTGTTTTATTTAACATTTTGTAATTGCAGAATGCATTTTGCTTTATTTATCGGATGTCTCTCTATACCTTCTGCCTGATGAAAAATGATGGAGGTGGTGCAATTGTGGGAAGCGGAGGAAATGAATTTTTTTTTTTTTTTTTTGAGACGGAGTCTCGCACTGTCGCCCAGGCTGGAGTGCAGTGGCGCGATCTTGGCTCACTGCAAGCTCCGC
Source organism: Hylobates moloch (assembly GCF_009828535.3). NCBI lineage: Eukaryota > Metazoa > Chordata > Mammalia > Primates > Hylobatidae > Hylobates > Hylobates moloch. The sequence continues at coordinate 867,134 of NW_026652309.1, read as the reverse complement.
CTCCTGGGTTCACGCCATTCTCCTGCCTCAGCCTCTCCGAGTAGCTGGGACTACAGGCGCCTGCCACCACGCCCGGCTAATTTTTTATATTTTTAGTAGAGACGGGGTTTTACTGTGGTCTCGATCTCCTGACCTCGTGATCCGCCTGCCTCGGCCTCCAAAAGTGCTGGGATTACAAGCGTGAGCCACCGCACCCGGCCGGAAATGAATTTTAGGTAATGTGTTTTTATTTGACATTCAATACATTGTTTTATTTTACTATCAAGACATACACCTGGTTAGCCGGCCATTTAGAATTACCAGTAATTTTGATATTTTCTATTTGACATTTCGGGGCATGGAGCAACTCTGGGAGGGAGAACACTGGTATTTTGAAATCAAGTGCGATACAGGAGTGCAGTTCAGCTATTTGCTTTGTGCTGATGTTTATGCTACCTCCAGGCAATAAAGGAGGTCTTTTTGAAAAAGAAAAGCGCACTTACATTCTTTATGGAAACATGTAATTGAGTTCTTTGTATATCAGAGAAGCCTATTCATTTGTATTGAATGGTCATTGAGATATTCTGTCTATCGAAAATTCACATAGCCTCCGTGCAAATGCAGAATGTACTCTTGCAATGCCTCCCCCGCCAAAAAGTAATCCTTTTTGGAACAACAGTTTTGATCAATTATTTTAGATGACTATTTGGACAGTTCCAGTTCAGAAAAGATGATCGACAAAAAGCCAAAAGGATTCTGGCTACTTTGGATTGACGTGGGTATTTTAGGTTCGTGTCTCTGATGGCAGTGAAGGGAGGTTCCATCTCTGTCAATTATCTGTTAAAGATATCCACCTATGAATGCTTTGAAGTAGAAAAGTGTGTTCAATGTAAATTAACTTTAACATTCAAAGATGATGGTTCATGATTTATTTTCAAAATAGTGTATCTGTGAAAAATTAACAGCCACAAGGTTCCAATTATCTCAATGGCAGTCTAATTTATGGGGCATGAAGTACTTTAAAAAAATCGGGAGGTGTGTTTAGTAAGGCTAAATTGGTGTTGCCTTGCTGGGTCACAGCTTGAAGTCTATCTGAACGACGTGGATCTCATTAAACATCATCAACTTAAAATCGCTTAGGTGATAAGAAGGATGAAGATGTAGTTTGGGGCCCAATAGACATTTTTCTTTTGTTAATAAATGTATATCCTCTAGGAGCAGCTCTGACTTCTTCAAGCAGACAGCACCTTGGAAGACAAGCTGTGAAGGCAGTCAGGTGGGCACATCCCTCAGTCTGGACACCCGGGTCTCTGGCAACCTGACTGTTAAAAGGAGGTTCAAATCATCAACTCCCTCTTTCCCAGAGCCTTGAGTCCTGGCTGTGTGCAGGTATTGATTTTGGGAAGGAGCTCCGAAATTGATCAATATCTGCTGGCAGCTGAAATCTTCAGATATTTGTTAAAGAACCAGATAGTCATGTTTCTGTGGACAGAGAGGGTGGCTGGTGGTCAGGGTTCCATGATTAAATAATGCCTAATTTAGCTGTTGCTGATAAGTGATGGGTCAACGCAGGAGCAGGTGTTTACTGTGATTAATCTAAACAGGAGCAACTCATAATGACCTGTTCCTTTGGCACCTGCATAAGTGAAGAAAATTTGTCATTTGCTGGTTTAGGAGCAGTTTCTCACTTCTAATGAGCTCTGCAGACAGAGGGGACTTCAAACGGGCTTGCAACCACAACCAAAAATATCAAGCTGCTGGAGGAGGTGGAAGACCCTCAGAACACTGTGAGCTTTCCAAGTGTTCTTCCCACACTCAGAAGGATTGCAGGAAATGAAATCGCACCGTTAGCAGGCAGCCACATGCTTCAGCACCTCACAGCATCCTGGAGATACACAAAGACCATTCTCTCCCATAGACGTAATGCCTGGGGGAACATATGACTTTACAAATTCAGCTAACTAGCTCCATCACCTAGTGGTGCAAGGCACTCTGGATTCAGAGTGGGCACACAAATTTCTTTCACTAGTAAGAGAGAATTCCCAAACAAGTCCCCTTTTTACCATTCCACATTCTTTGGAACATATTTTGGGAAGCACTGATACAATAATCTATACTGGCCATCACCTAGCTTCTAGGATTGTTGACCCATTCTGGCATGTCTGAGAGACAGAGGGTAAGCTGCTGATTACACAATCATAGCTGCAAGGGAGGCAGATTAAGATAACCAAAAGACAGACACGTCCAGTCAGATGATAGCCACATTAAGGTGAAAAGGTTAAGATTCCACTGAGTCAAGATAAGATACCCAGAAATCCTTGGCTGTAACCAGAATCCTTATATTTTAGGTACAGAGTTTTATTTTTAATAGTTTTTTCCATTAAATTAGGACTTCTGGATTCTCCAAAACACAGCCCAATGAAGTGAGGAGACACTCATGTTTGAGTTTCTGCTGGCCTCAGCAGGTAAATACCAGTGTGCACTGAGTCGGTTTACTTACCTGAAAAAGGAAAAATGATCATTCCTAGCTTACAAGACCCTTGTGTAGAATAATGAAACACAAAATGTGGTACACAGTGAATGACTTGTCAATAAATAGTATATGAAATGGCAAATTGACCTGATGGGAATATGTTGACCACATGGCTATATTATATACAGACAGTGGATACACACAAGGGTCTGCATAAATCTTTCTCTGTGTGTGTGTGTGTGTGTGTGTGTGTGTGTGTGTGTATCTGTCTGTCTGGTAGTCTCAGAACCTTGGCACTGAATGAGGCTTCTGTCAAACCCTTGGAGAACTTGTCTTTTTTTCTGATCTGAAATTGACTTCCTCAATCTGAGATCCTATGTGGTCTTCTTATAAAATTCTTGGGGCCCATTCATCTTGTGCCAACTCTGAATAAAATATACTGAGAAAGCCCCTGAGGAGACAGAGGGATAGTTGTTATTCCTATAGTTTGGCAAACGCACCCGGCTCATCAATTTAAGCATAGCCTAACCTTTGAAGAATGTGGGTTCTCCCTAGCAGTAGCATTCTCTAGCAAGCTCAGAGTAGGCAGCAAAATTAGAGCTTGACCATTTACAAAGGACTTTCCTATGTATCATTCAGCTCAGTGGCTTTCTGCCTGGGGTTCAACGACAAAGAACTGTGTCCACTCATCATCATGATCATTGCAAAGTCTTTTCTTTCATTTATTCCAGGGATCGAAAGTCAGACTGGTCAGATTTGAATTTCGCAGTGTCAAAGAATTAACCAATTCCCCTTGGTGGAGGGCAGGTAGAAGAAGACACTGTAAGGCAAAAAGAGAAAAGCAAGATCTGAAGACATCAATAGAAAACAGGACCATGAGAATTCGCTCCATTTCCTGAGTCCCTTGGTGTCTGGGGCAGTACCTTCTGACATATTAAATGACCTGTGAAGTATTTTTTAATAGGGTAGAGAACAAGCCCCTTATTACCTGGTGTCAGGATAAATTATAGGAATAACAGGCCGCTGAAAATAAAATTCCACTCACAGTGTACTACGTTTTCACCCTTAAAATTACCTTTCAAAACATGTGCATTTAGTTGGGCTAAAGAATTTCATTTTCTGTGCAAAGTTTCTCAATTTCACCACTCTTAACATTTGGTGGGGGAGGGTGAGACGATCTCTGTTGTGAGGGCTGTCCTATTCATTGCAGGATGGTGAACAGCACTTCTGATCCCAATCCACTAGATACCAGCACTGCACCACCCCCACAGTCACAATCTAATTTCTCTCTAGATATTGCCAAATGCCATTGCCAAATCTCTCTCCAGACATTGCCAAATGTCCCTTCTTTCTCCTCCCATCCTCTTCCTCCCTGCAGGGTCAAACCATGCCTGTTTGAGAAATGCTGTGCTAGGGTTTACAACTTGAGCTCAAGGATACATTCCTGGGGAAGTCTACTGAGTGGACCCATTCCTTCCCAGGGACTAGGCTGCTGCAATGTGTTCCTGTGGCTGTAACAGGTGACCACAGACTCAGTGGTTTAGACAGTGCAATGTTATTACCTAGCAGTTTTAGAAGCCAAAGTCCAACATGGGTCTCACTGGCCTAAAATCAAGGGGATTTCAGGGTTGGTTTCTTCAGGACGCTCCAGGGTGGAAGCCACTTCCTGCCTTTCCCAGCTTCTGGAGGCCTCCATGCTCCTAGGCTCGTGGCCACTTTCTTCATTTCCAAAGCCATCAGCAGTGAACGGCCGCATCCTTTCACGCCACATCACTTGGCCTCCTCTCCCGCCTTCCGCATCACTTGGACTCCCTCTCCTGCCTCCCTCTTCTGCTCTCAAGGACCTGCGATGACACGGCCCACCTGGGAAATCCCGGCTCGCCTGGGAAATCCAGGATAACGTCCCTTTCTTGGGGCCGGCAGGCAGCAACCTAAATTCCATTTGCAACCTGCCTTCCCCTTTGCTGTGGAAACTCACACAGCCGCGGGTTCTGGGATTGGATATGGTTAGCCATGGCGGGAGGCGGAGGGAGATTATTCTGACCACCACCGATGCCAAGAAGACTCATGGAATAAAATCCAAACCCATAGCGTGGTCCATGAGCCCTGCCTGATAGAACCTGCTCACCGCAGCGTCCTTTCTCACTCCCACAGCCACGCGGCCCTTCTGGTCCTCAAATATGCCCCTTTCCAAGGCCTTTGCCGTGGTGGCTTTGTTTTATTTTTGAAAACTTTAGGGAATAAAGAGGAGAGCTGGTGCTACTCTAAGAAACGCATAGCCATTGTCAAGAATTCAGTGGTACTTTTGGTTTCTTATGTTTGATGAGTATTCCATAGTGTCCTGCCTCTTGCTGGGCCCCCAGCACAGCATGTGTGGGTGTGTAGGTATGCACGTGCATGTGTTCATGTGTGTGTGCATGTTCATGTGTCTGTGAGTACACATGTGTGTATAGGTACATGTGTGTATGTCTATGTGCATGTGTGTGTGAGTGTATGTGAGTGTGTATATGTGATGCGAGTGTATGTGTGTATATGTGCGAACATGTGTGCAAGTGTGTGCACGAGTGTCTGCGAGTGTGTGCACGAGTGTGTGCATGTGCAAATGTGTTTGTGTTTCTACATGTGTGAGTGTGTGTAGTGTGTGTTTGTATATGAGTGTCTTGTGCAAGTGTGAGTATATATGTGTGAAGGTATGTGTATGTGTGTTTGTGTGTGTATCTGTGTGAGTATATGTGAATGTATGTGTGCTTGTGTGTGTATGTGTGCAAGTATGAGTACACATGTGTATATATGTAAGTGTGTGTGTGTGTATGGGAGTGTGTGGGGGGTGTATGTGTGTTGATTGTGTGTGTATGTGTGCAAGTGTGAGTGTGTGCGTGTGTGTGTGTGGATATGTGCATGTGAGTGTGTGTGTGTGGAAGTGTGTATGTGTGTGTATGAGTTTGTGTTTCTCCCGGATCTTGCTCCCTTGGAGCTGCCTCGCTGTCATCTAGCAAGTCTCAGCTTCAAATCACCCCCTCGTGTGGTCTTTTCTGCACAGCATCCACAGAGCAGCAGCCCTGCACCTCCTGCTACTGAGATGGAGTGAGGTTCTCAGCATCTTGTTTGCTTTCCTCAAGCACTTATCAGAATTTGTAACTTCTTTATTAGCTTATTCCCTGCCTCCACCAAAGAAGTGCATCTCATCGAAGAAGGAATCAAAGGAAGCTGGTCGAGGAGCTCAGCATCGGTCCCTGGCAGCGAGCAGTGAGCCGCGTGGCACCCCTGGCAGACGTGTGTTACTGAGCAAACCAGAGACTGAGAAGCAGGGGGCGGGAAAACAGTGCCAAGTATTTCTCATGAGTTCTGTAATCCCTCACAGGCTGGGCAGGAAGGGAAGTTAGAAGGGAAAAAAAAATGAAGGGAAGATACATGAAATTGTGTGAGCATCCAGTAGCTGCCAGGCCTCATTTAGTAACACCGTAGGTTGAAGGACAGGTGTCCTTGTCTGCAATGCAGAGAGGAGAGGTTTGAAGCTCAAAGGCAGTAAGCAGTTCTAAACCGCCCAGTCAGGATTCAAACACAGCAAGTTATGAGGGTGGGCCTTGAGTCTGGCCGAGGAACAAGGGTTAGGCTTTCAGGAGTGGGACTCCCTCTAAGGCAACCTCTGGCTCACCTTGCTCTCATCATCTCTCTGGTGCTAAGAGTGCCACCTGAGCTTGGACACCTGGAAGCCTTGTTCCTCAAAAGCAGGAGAGAATGAGGGCTGGAGCGTGCTGGAATTCCTTGACCCCTCCTCCAACCCAAGGCACATATCATCTTCCCAGGATGACTGAGGGGGCTCCATGCTAAGAATCTGCCCTCCTGCACATGCCAACCACAAGCATGAAAGGTTATTTTTTAAGACCATTGCGAGAAAAAAAAATGCTGCCATCCTTGAAGGCAGAATTTCTGCCTGTGATTCCTTAACGAAAATGACTTCAGTCTCTGCCCTTGCTCATTTCTTGTTACTACAATTTTAAGTGCCTCCGTGGCTTTGGGGGGAGTTTTCTGGAAGCAAGGAGGCAGAAAATCTATTTTCCTGAAAGATTTTCTTTTTAAATTAGGCTGTTGTTTCTTGTGTCCCTAATGCCAACCTAATGACCTTTCCTGATGAGATGACTGTGTCTGAATTGCTGCAATTGCTTCTCTGCAGAAGGTGCTTTCTTGGCTGTCCTTCTGAGTGGGTAGAGCAGGGGTCCTTTGTCTTGGCTAGGGCTCTGCTGTACAGTCACCAGTGTTGACTGAGCATGTTCTAAAAGTTTTGTCTCTGCCTCGCCTCGTGAAGGTCTCACGGAAATTCCCTGTAAGATAGATACAATTTTTCTTTTAGTTATATGGTAACCAGTGCGATGTTCCAAGAGCTTTACATACACTTTACCTCTTGCAGGTCTCACGGAAGCCCTCCATGAGATAGATACTGTCATTGTCCCTGTTTTACAGATGAGGAAACTAAGGCACTGGAAGATTAAATAACAAACCCACAGGCAGACAACTCGTAGGTGGCTGAAACCAGATTTGAATCAGGTATATTCTGGTAAGCCAGCTCTCTGGAACAAAAAAAAAAGGTAAAGGAATGGACTTTTTAGCATTTGCCAATTTCCATGGTGTAAATAGTCCTGCCATGGCTGACTGAAAGCTACCAATGATTTAATAGCTGACTTGCTAAATTCCTGAATATTTAACCACATGCTCTTGTCAACCAGAGGGTGTTGGCTCAGACTCTGACTGGATCTTAGACTCTTGGCTACTGGGTTTTGCAAGTGCTTAAAAAGGGGCTTTAGGAGACTAAAAAAAAAAAAAAATGCATTTTGATATTCTCACTTTCAAGGTGTGTGGATGGGGAGGCATACATTTGGATGTTACTGGAAATACTATGCATTTGGGGAAGTCTTCTGAAACTTACGAGAGAAAGCTAATTCTAATTTTAAATTTTTATAGAGTGAGTGGGAAGAAGTTTCTAGAATTAGCCTGTCATAAGAAAGTTCTGTGACTTTGCAAAGCTAGGAGATCTCTGACTTAAATTATTTCCAGCTTAGAAGATGTTCTTCTATTTTTTCTTCTCTTTTTATCATCTTTGATTTGGACCATAGCTACACTCCAGCGGTCTGTCTTCTTGGCTCCATGAGGTCAGAGGAATGCCCATTTTGGAGGAGCTGGCTTAGCAACAAGCCCCTTCTCTGAGAACTGGCGCAGGAACAGCCCTGCTGAAGGAGCAGCCGCACTAACCACATCTGGCCCTGGACCACTGGGGCACTATCCACCACTATCCACTCATCTCCAGAATTGCAGCCCAAAGATACAAAGACAGCATTACCTGGTGGTGAGCTTTGGGCTTTCATTCATGTGATTTGAGATATCATAGTCATGAGTGCTGTGTGTGAGCAGAGGAAGTCAGTGAAAAAATAAAGGAGACAGTGAATCCCAAAAATGCAGATATTCTGGCTCTTGAGAAACAGAAAGAGGGTCTTTGAATCATGGTAGAAGTTCCAGCTTCCCCCCTACCATTCACCTGTTCTCAAGGTCCCCCTTCCAAGGATCACCCATGTAAGGGCATTTGAAAGGGGCCACACAGCCTATATGTATTTTCTAGTTAAGGAGGTAGACTCCAAAGCCATGCTATATCTTAGTCCAAAAGTCTGCCAGAAACTTAAAATATTTCAAATTAATGTTCAGCCAAGTTCTCCAGCATAGCTTACTAGAAATTATGCAATAAACCCAAATAATGCAGTGAAGAATGGCTTCAGATTCAAACCACATATGACCAGATTCCCATGGAGAAATTTCAGCCCAAAAGAGAAGTTGCTTTTCCTTCTCAAATAAGGATTCCAATGTTTAATTTTTTTTTCTTTTCTGGATTGATGTAGAATAGGAATCTTCAGGAGGGACAACATGATCTTCTGAGAAGAGGGAGCTCATTGGCACAATTAGACACAGCAGGTTGAGCCCAGGTTCAGAGTCTTTGGTGCAAGCTAAAGGAGGCGTTGCAAGGAGACAGCCAGTGCTAAGAGTGTGAAAAGTGACACGCAGGGCCAACTGTCCTCCCTGAAGCATGAGACAGTTAAATGGTGCAATACTAAAACAGTCTCAGCTAAGATAATGGTGATGGTTGCACAACTATATGAATTTACTCAAAATTACTTAATTGTCCAGAGTAAATGGGTGAATTCTATAAGACATAAATTATCTCTCAATAAATGTTTTTCAAAAAGATTCATTATTGGCCAGGTGCAGTGACTCATGCCTGTAACTTCAGGGCTTTGGAGGACCAAAGTAGGAGGCTCACTTAAGCCGAGGATAGAGCCCAGGCCACGTAGTGAGACTCCATCTCTACAAAAAAACCACCAAAAAACAGCCAGGCATAGTGGCACATGTTTGTCATCCCAGAGGCTGGGGAGTATGAGGTAGAGGGATCGAAGGATCAAGTGAGCTCAGGAGTTCAAAGATGCAGTGAGCTATGATGGTGCCACTGTACTCCAGCCTGGGCAACACAGCGAGATCCTGTCTCTAGAAATAAACAAAAAGACACATTGCTGAGGAGGCCACTTCCTGCTCCTTCTACCATGGCTGCCTTGTTTAATTTGGATTAAATGTGTCAAAAAAAGAAAAGTAAAACTTGTTCCTACAAGAAGCAATTATGTTAGCTTAGAATTTGAAACATCAGGCCCAGGAACTTTTAGTCTAAGGTAGATTGAATAGCTCAATGAGGTTATGCAGTAGCTAGCTCTCTCCCCTTTGTTCACCTCACCCTGTCCTATTACAGTTGAATTCTTCACCATGGCTAGGAAAATGAACCATCATGTCAAACATGTGACTTCCAGCGTGGCAGTTACCAGAGACAGAGCCAATGTTTTCATTCACTTTCCATAGAGGATGTCGGTTTGCCTAACCTCTTCAGTGTGTCCTTCTTGAGATATTGACTCTGGCCAGAGGAAAAGAGTCCTGCAATTGCTTGTGCCTTGTCAGAAGGCCCACCTCTGTGGCCAAGCAAGAAGCATGATCTTGGTTGACAAAGTCCACCAGGACTGTGTGGAGTGGGCAGGGGTCATTTCCACGAACACAAAACAAGGTGCAGTTACCATAAAAAAAAAAAACAAAAAACGGACAGCAAAGCAAACTGAATAGATAACAAGTAGAGCTATCATGGGTTATCTAAACTAAGCCTCCTTGTCCATATTATCTGGTGGATCCCAAATCATGCATCAGATGTGCATCAGACATAGACTGAATGCATCAGACATGGACACATGCATCAGACGTGGATTGAACTCACAGCCTGGAGCTGAACTCAGCCTCAATCAGCTGTATTGCCATTGACCTGCAGACACATGAGTGAAAAAAATCAAGGGTTCTTGTAAGCTATTTAGTTATGGAGTCATTTGTTTCGCAGCATCGGTGTGGCAATAGCTGACTGATGTACTCCCTTTTTTGCAGAGCAAGGAGTTGGTATATTCTCCCAATCAGAAACCTCTCCACAAAAATACAAAACAAAACAAAAAAGTAACATGAAATCCTTCACACAATAAAGTACCTAACATAGCCATAAACTCTTAGCCCATTAATGAAACTATGTCTCAACTTTTAAAACCCAGCCACACAGCTACATGGCCAAATGTCTTTGTCTTTAAGACTGCCTTTTATGTCTGTACAACAGAATGATGAGCTTACTTGGACACACTTCTATTCTTTGCAACCAGAACAGAACTGTCATCCAGAAACGGTGAATGTCCATCCCTTACATCCCTCTTGATGAACTATAGCAGTGACCTACAGGAACAGTCAATCTCCACCAGCCATTCTGACCTCCATCTTCCCTAAGGACACCATAGAGCATTTACAGTGAATGAGATGCTGACAATTCCTTGAACCATGGGAAAATGAAATGGTCCTCTTAGAGTATATATTTGGTAATTTATTTATGAGATTTCAGCTGCGCCCAGTGTCCTATGTCCTCGGGGCACACTGTTGACTTCCATGTGCATGATTAAAATGTGAATAAGGAGTCAAAGAGAAAGGTCAGGCATCTTTGTGGATAGAAATTGTGAGACATTCTTGGGTATCATATAGGGAACACCTCTGAACATGCTACTTTTTTCTAACAGTTAATTTTTTTTTGAAAGACAGAGAATTCTAAACCTACAGAAAATTTGCAAAAATAATAGAGCATTCAACTACCCTTCACCCAGCTTCCCCTTATGTTACCATCTTAAAGAGCCATCACACATTCATCAAAACTAAGAAGTTATTCTTGCCACAATACTGTTAACTAGAATATGGAACTTATTTGAATATCTGCAGTTTTCCTGCTAATGTCCTTTTTCTATTCCAGGATCCATCCTGGGACCCTACATTGTATTTGGTCATTTGTGTCCTTTTCGTCTCTTCCAATTTTGGGCAGTCTTCTTCAGTCTTCCCTTGTCTTTCATGAACTTGACACTTTGGAAGAACAAAAAAATTTTGTAGAAAATATCAGAATTGGAGTTTGTTGTTTGCTCATGATTAGATCAGGGGGATACTCCTGAAGTAATGTGCCTTCCCAGTGTACCCTAGAAGGAGCCCGTGATGTCACTATGTATTTCTGTGATGTTAACCTTGAACTAAGGCTAGTGTAGTGCATGCCAAGATTCACCACTGTAAACTTACTACTTTTCCCTTTGTAATTATCAAATATTTGGAGAGCAATACTTAAGACTATGTAAGTATCTCATTTCTGTGTAAACTCTGAATGAAGCACAATAAATGAAAATAAATTAATAGCTCATCTGTTCCAATTCATAAACTGAAGTGACTACCTTTAAAGGCAAGGAAACCGCAAATCTGTTCTAGATACTGCTCCATGCCAACCCTTTCTTTTCAATTCTTGAAAGCATTTTTAGGCACCTATATGGCAGAGAGCAATGGAGCATGCTGTGGGTAGGCAGATGAGAGGGCTCTTTTAGCACAGATGCCAGGGTTCCAGTGTGTGGGAAAGAGCCACAGCCGGCATGCAGTGATGCCCAGGCACTTCCGTGAGCCATGTCTTAGCCCTGTCATGGACACACAGTCATTCTTACCAGGGATCTATCTCCCTGGGCCCCAGGCCCTTGACCTTGCAGCTGTCCTGCCCATGGCATCCTTACCTTCCTCTTCAATTGGCCAGCCCCATCTTGTTCCTGTGGGAAGAAGCATGTATTTATGGATGGGGCCATTGGGAGATAAAAAGAGAACAATTCTGGGTTCTTTCTAAAGAACCGGAACAGAATTTCGGGCTCCCTCTATTTCCTTATGAATGTACAAACCCATGCATTGGTTTCCTAGGCTAATCTGCCATGACAATTTCAGTTGGCTGGTTGGATTCTCTCTTTCCTTTTTTTTTTTTTTTTTTTGTTTCTCCTCAACTGAACGTAAGTTAAGGTCTCCAAACAGAGAAATTGATCCAAGATTTCATTTTCCTCCTCTGCTGTTTCGGCTTTATGAGGACCCAAGTGGTTACTGCAGAAACTTTTGACAGGCCCAGCAGTCTGGCAAATTAAATCTTCCAGCCCAAGCAAATCCTGATCTGGAATTTCTGCACAATCCCCCTGCCTGTTTCCTGGGTTTGTCTGTCTCTTCCTTGATAGGGTATCAGTTTACCTCCCTGTGGGTGAGGGTTAAATAATAAAAAGGTTGAAAACAAAACAAGCTTATCTTACAGGCAACCCACTGCTACTATTGCTTTTTCATTACAGAAGAGAGAAATGGGACCAGGAAGAAAAAAATAGAAGAAGGTATTGTGGAGGAAGTAAAAAAAACCACATACAAGGTGGAGAGTGAGACGGGAGTCTCTTGGTAGGTGGATAGGCAGCTCCGAGCAGATGCTGCTGGAAAAGAACCCGCAGTTAGATTCCTTTCTGTTCTACTGGGGCAGAAAAAAAATTGTAAATGTTACATTATGAATGGGAGAGCTGGCCTGGAAAAAATATGAATCTCCCATGACCTGCCCCAACCTCACAGCTACTCAGGGCCGTGCACTTAGCTGAGCTGATTTCCCTCCAGTCCATCCGGCACATTTCTTTTTCATTTACGTCTGCATTCCCCATTCTCAGTAGAGCCGGGAAGCAGAAGGCAACCTGAAAATGAACTGCTGGCCCCGGCCTTCCGGTCAGAGTCAAAGTCAGAACCCTCCTTTCTTACAGTGCATTTCAGCCACCTCTGGCCTGGTTAGAGGAGACCTGGGGCCTCTTGCAGGGCTGATACAAGCAGGTGAGGGCAAGCATCACCGATGGGCAGCCTGGGCCAGAGAGACCTCCATCTGCCAGCTCCGGACCTGTTTTTAACTCATCGGCAACATTTCTAAAAATAAGGTTTTTCACATAAAAGTCAGTATGTCCAGGTTTTGGGGGGAATGATAAGATTCAGTATCAAGGGGCTCCTGTTCCCAGATGGAAGCAAATGGGCAGTGCCGCCCTTCACACAGGGTTGCTCTGTCCAGCCGCTCACTCCCTTGGAACTCCTCATCACCCATCCTCTCACGCGGGATCCTCTGTTCCTTTTGTTGGTCGCTGCCAGTCCCCGAAGGTATCTGCCTGCACAGGAGAGTGATGGGCTTGGGATGGAGGGAGAGGCAGAGATCAATGCATGGGGCAGAGGAGACACTCTATCCTGGAACCCAGAGGCTACCCAGGCTCACCATTGTTTTGCTACAACAGTCACAATTGGATGAAGATTTACCAACAAAAGAGAAATTAGAGCAGATTCCAGGTTCCATCTGCAGAAGTATCCCTCCAGCGTGGAAGGCAGTGTGATAGGATGCTGGGAACCCAGGCTTAGGGCTGGATGGCTGCTGCTCCCTGAGATTGGGAAAGTCGCCCTTTGGATGCCTCAGTTTCTCCATCTGGAAAACAGGGATTGGGACAGAACCTGCTCCAAAGTTCCTACAAGGAGAGGGTGAGATAAGGGCTACAGCAGAATGATACGTAACACAGAGGGTGCAGCCAGGAAGCACACTGCTGTCCTTTCATGACCTGTGCTTCCGAAATGCTTTTCTGAAGAAAGGGAGGAGAAGGGATTGGATGGTGGGGGATTGTAGAACAGCCCTCCTCATCTGACAGTTGGAAGAAAGCTAGATATTTGTTTTTGACCAAAACGGAATGAACTTACTGATAGAGAGACTGTCAGAAGTTGGATGATGCTACATCTACAGAGAAAAACAAAATCTATGAACTTAAAAGAATATAGGAAGGGGAATAACTTTTTCTTCCCCCAAAGGAAAAAAAGCAAGGATTTTTACCACTGATTTTAAAGTAAATCAAACCAGGGCCCAAATCCCCACTCTGACACTTCTGACCTAAACCTGTAGCCTGTACTCATAAAGAACTCCAGGTCGGGTGCAGTGGCTGATGCCTGGATTCCCAGCACTTTAGGAGGCCAAGGTGGATGAATTGCTCAAGCTCAGGAGTTTGAGACCAGCTTGGGCAACATGGCAAAACCCTGTCTCTACAAAAAATATGAAAGCTAGCCAGGCATGGTGGTGTGCACCTGTGGTCCCAGCCACTCTGAGGGTTGAGGTGGGAGGATGGCTTGAGCCCAGGAAGTTGAGGCTGCAGTGAGCCATGATCATGCTACTGTATTCCAGCCTGGGTGACACAGCAAGATCCTGTCAACAAAAACAAACAAACAAAAACAAACAAACAAAAAATGGAACCCCAGCATGGTAACTTGGTCAGGCTGTAGGCCCCGGTTCTTAAACACTGAGCCAGGTGTTGCTCTGAAAGTATTTTGCAGATATAATTAAATCCCTGATTTGTCCATTTTAATAAGAGATTACCCTGTACAGTGGGTGGGACTGAGTGAATCAGTTGTAAGACCTTAGAAGCCGCCCTGAGGTGTAGAGCTTGGCCTGTGCCCGTGGGTTTCTACCCCGTGCCGTCTTCCCTTCTGGACTGCCTGCCCTATGGGTTTAGAACTTGCTTGGGAAGCCCCTACAACAGAATGAGCCCATTTCTTGTCATCAATGTCTCCAGATATATAGATAGATAGGTAAATAGATAGATAGATATAGATAGATGATAGAATGATAGATGGATAGATAGATAGATAGATAGATAGATAGATAGATAGATAGATAGATAGATGACAGACAGATAGATATGGAGATATACTCTTCTACTAGTTCTACTTCTCTTATTGAACTCTGACTGATACCAACTCCTAAATGGGTTTATTTACAACCCATTGACGGTCCTTCAGATGACATTTTAACTTGTATTCATTATATCCCAACCAAGCAATGCTTTAACATTGCAAAGCAGAAGCATCATTAAATTTGAATACCTGACCCATCAGCCGTCTCTGCCTTCTCCTTCCTTCTTGGAAACCAAACCAAGGTTATATGTAGCTTTTTATATTATATATGTAAATATATATGTGCATATGTGTATATATATGTACTTTCTTGATTTTTTATTATGGGAGAAACTTCCATAAAATGTTGAGGCCAGAAAAAAGGTAGGTTGAATCTGAGATGTTGCTAGCAAAAAAAAAATCATAGTTCTTATTTGAAGTATTCAGTGACTCCCAATGCCATTTGTGAGATTACAGTCTAGAGACTCCTAAAAATAAAAAGCCTTTGACCTAGGGTAGGTGGAGAGATGATCGCAAAAAAAAAAAAAAAATCAGAAATGAAATGATTCAATACAGGGAATGGTGCAGCGGTTAGCATGTGTCTACTGGCTGTTCTCTTTTGACCACCAGTAGCTTGGAGGGAAGGGGGAAGACGATGGGTTTCTTGTGGGGTGAGGTCTCTGCGCAATCACTGGACAAGGGAGCAAGTCCCCACAGTGTGGCTTGAGGGGACATTTGGCTAACACAGTCCCTGACTGGGTCTGCATTCTTACAGCTCACTGTCCAGGCGACTCAGTGCTTGCTTTTTGCCCGCCATTCTCCAGCCTCCTCATATTTGAGTCTAGCAGGATCTCACATGTGAGTCCATCTTAATTCATCATTTAACAGGTCTCTGTGCTCCGAGGTCCCCAGGGTACACCTCAGATGTGGCATCTTAGTTGTCCAGTTTGAAACGTCTAAAACATTTTGCCAACTCGCATGAGATATTTTGTGGGAAAAGGAGTTCTGAGTGGAATACACCCGTAGGAAGCCTGGATTCCTCATTGAACCTCCCCTCTTAGAGCCTCATGGTGAGTACTGATATATTAAAGTCCTGCAGAAGGGACACTTGCCTTGCTTCGGTCAACCCACTTTTATTGGACTTTTTAGCCCAAGGAACCTCTTTGCAAAAGAACACTTGTAACACCCAGGGAGCTACTGTGCCGATGAATATGGTTTGAGGAAGCATCAGCTGCAGAAGAGAGACACTCCATTGTGTGCAGAAACTGGAAATGAAAAAGTTAGAGCAAATGAAAACTTCGCTCCATTTTAAAACAATTGAAAAGTAAGAGGGGGCATTTGAGCTGAATTTTTAAGATGAACAAAAGTCTAAGATATTGATAGTGATTGATATTGGCATCTCTCCATCCTTCCTTCCCTCCTCCACTCAGGAATGCGAATATGAAATAATCCATCAGTCGTGAAACCCTCTCTTAACTTCAGATTCTCTCTTGCTTTGCAATGCTCACTGCTTTCTGTAATAAGTCCCTTAGTGTTAGAGGGTGCCCCTTTAACTCTGCTTCTGCCAAATTGAGAGCCAACTCTAGCATGTCTGCACATCTCAAATGCAAACCGCCACCCTGTTTATTCTGAGAAGCTGTCAGAAGGACACTGCTTCTTGACTGTTTGGCATTTTAATAGGAGGGCCTCTGCAAGCTTGCAGGGGCTCTCTGCCCATCAGGTGCTCACACCCTTTGGTGCCAGGGAAGGAGGTCTCTCCTTTCTGATTCAAATCTTTCCCCAAAGAACAATTCTTCCCCAATTTGACATATTAAAGGCAGAACCACTTTGCATCTGCCAAAACAGCCCAGAGATGGGGTTTTCTGATCTTGCTTCCCTTCTGTAGGATCTACTCTTTGTTAAGCTCTGATCCTAGTGTCATTAGAAAGAAATGCTTGCCCCCTCCCCACCCCCAGAACACAGGAACCCTTGCAATGCCCCAGCATGAGTGAAGGCAAGCGAGAACATCTCCCCAGTTGTCTACGATTACCAGAAGGCTCTGGATCCAATGCTTCAGTGCCTGGCTCCTGACCCTCACTGACTTTCCCAAGTGTTCTTGTTGGCTGGAAAAAGTAGATGCTCCAGAGTCTACGAGGCAGGGCTGAGCTGTTCCCAGAACACCGACATAGAATCCAGCATTTTCCCCCATTAGGCACTTAGCTCTCCAAGCAAGAGTGCTGCAACGAGAGGCTGTGGCTTTCCAGAAAGTGAATCAGATTCTCTCAGCTCCTGGAGGAGGTTCTGATTCTGCATATGCATATAACCCATAGAAAATAATCCCCTGAGAAGCTCAGCATTTTGGAATCCCCAAATACCTCTCTCTACACTGCATCATCTCTAACATGGATTAACATAACCAAATGATGGCTAGAAACCATCAGGGTTTCCTATCAAGCAGTGCAAGAATCTGCATCATTAGCAACTGTAATGCAGAAACACATTACTCTGCAGAGGTTTCCTGAACACTTCCTATGTGTAAGACACTGTGGTCAGTGATGTGGGGACATCAAGCACTGTTCTCATCCTCATAGACTTTGGAATATGACTGAAGAGGCAAGCCTGAAAAATACACAAGAGCACAAAATTATAACAAATAGTGTCTAATTAGGGACTCATTTGCTTGAGTGGAAGTACAGGAGCCATTTGTTGCTTTTGTGTTTTGGGGTGCTGCTTCTCCCCCATTCCATTTGATTCTCCAGGGGATCATGGATCAGATTGCCTGGCTATCCCAGGCTCCAGGGATGCAGGTTATTCAGCTCTGGTCAATTGAGTGCTCCATCCCCAGCAAGAGGGGTTGGTTCAAAATGAGACCATGTGCCCAAGCAGGGCCAATCAATCATTGTTGCTGGAATTGATTTACAACCTATGAAAACTGTGAGAGAAGGAAGCTCTTTCTGCTGGGATTGCTGAGCTGATGGTTCCTGAATTCTGTGCAGAGCTGGGCCTAAGGGAAGGGTGCTGGGGCAAGGGTCATGAAACGCAGCAGGTGCTTAGTCTTGCACAGCCCTGAGAGCCAGAACCTCCTTGAATTTGGCCTGAGCTGCCTCACTCACCTCTCCCTAGCCCTGGCCCTGATCCTATGCCTCAGAGCCATGTTTCCCTGCCACATGGAGGAAACCTGTTAGGAAAAGGAGAGAAGAAAGATAACATACCAGGGGTAAACAGGGTAAAGACACAGAAAGAAACAGAGCCCCAGTGACGTCGTGGGAGCTTCTAGACACAGCCATGCCTGCAGCGTATACTTCCAGTCATGGAGCTGATATGTTAAGTTTTTGCATTGCTAAATACGTCTTGGTTACAACAGAAATTGGCACCTTAATATAAAATGGACATTTGGTTTAAGAAATGTGGCAAGGAGGGCCAGTGGGACCCATGTCCCATTCTGGAGAGGTGGCTGGCCACGCCATGCTGTCTTAAAGCAGCACATGGACAAGGACATTACAAACTTGAGGAGTCAGACCATATGCCTCTCTAGACGTGAGATCCAAGGGCGCAGAGCAAAACAGGCAGGTTGTTGGAGAGTTATTATTGACCTTGTGGAATGTTAGTAACATCCTAGGACAAAGGACACTTAGCCGGCCCATCTGAAATCAGAACAGGAACAGAAAAAGTCCTTATTTATTGATTATTTATCAAGAGACAAAGCTCTGGATCCAACTACACCTGAAGGGAGCTTCTGCCTTGCTTTCTAAGTCAGGAACACCAAACATGGTTGCTAAGAAATTACCCTTTTTCTTGAGCCAGTTCAAGATGGGTAATGTCCATTGAAACTAAAGGACTTCTGGTGAAGGTAAGATTGGAACCCAGCTCCTCTCTGACCACAGTCTAAACTATAAGCTCCTTGGGAGCAGGTGCCTTGAGCCCTCCACTGTGTCCCCATTGCCAGTGCAGCAGCCTGACACCTGGCAGGCCTGGTCCAACGTGAAAAGCGAACGAGTGAATGAATGTGCAGTGGAGAGGCATCTGGGTTCCCTTTAGGGGAGGGAGGGGTCACTTTGCTTGGCACACCTACTTGGCATACGGCCACTGTTACCTCAGAACAGCTAGATAGTGAGACAAGGTGAGACGGTTCTAGGAAGGACCACCTGGGGCCCTGGGCCCTGGGCCCTGGTGCTGACAAGCCCCACCCTCAGCAAAAGGCAAACACCTCCACCTTCCTGGGCCTCCTTCAACCTCCCTGCCTTGTCCATGAAAGGATCTGAGAGCTGGGGCGAGGAGGTTGTTTTAGTCTGTTCTTGCATTTCTATAAAGAAATACCTCATGTTATCTGCTAGAATTTTTATAGTCTCAGGCCTTAGATTTAAGTCTTTGATCCATCTTGAGTTGATTCTTGTATAAGTTGAGAGATAAGGATCCAGTTTCATTCTCCTACATGTGACTTACCAATTATCCAAGGATGGCTGTAAGTATTTGGGTTTATTTCTGGGTTCTCTATTCTGTTCCACTGGTCTATGTGCCTACTTTTATACCATTTGATCCAGCAATCCCACTACTGGGTATCTACCCAAAGGAAAAGAAGTCATTGTACAAAAAAGATACTTGCTCTTGCATGTTTATTGCAGCGCAATTCGCAATTGCAAAAATGTGGAACCAATCCAAATGCCCATCAATCAAGGAGTAGATAAAGAAATTGGTATATATACATACATAAGTACATATATATATATATATATACAAAATATATAATTGGTATACATATATACCATATATTGGGGTATGTGTGTGTGTGTGTGTGTAATGGAATACTACTCAGCCATGAAAAGGAATGAATTAATGGCATTTGCAGCAACCTGGATGGGATTGGAGACTATTATTTTATGTGAAGTAGCTCAAGAATGGAAAACCAAACATCGTATATTCTCACTCATTAAGTGGGAGCTAAGCTATGAGGATGCAAAGACATAAGAATGACACAATGGACTTTGGGGACTCAGGGGGAAAGGGTGGGAAGGGGGCGAGGGATAAAAGATTACAAATTATGTTCAGTGAATACTGCTCGGGAGATGGGTGCACCAAAATCTCAGAAATAGTCACTAAAGAATTTACTCATGTAATCAAATACCACCTGTTCCCCAAAACCTATGGACATAAAAAAAAGAATTAAAAAAGAAGAAACACACCAGGCATGGTGGCTCATGCCTGTAATGACAGCAGTTTGGGAGGCCAAGGCAGGTGGATCACCAGAGGTCAGAAGTTTAAGATCAGCCTGGCCAACATGGTGAAGCCCCGTCTGTACTAAAAATACAAAAATTAGCTGGGTGTGGTGGCACATGCCTGTAGTCCCAGCTATTCAGGAGGCTGAGGCATAAGAATCGCTTAAACCCGGGAGGTGGAGGTTGCAGTGAGCTGAGATTGCACCACTGCAATCCAGCCTGGGCAAGACAGTGAGACTCC
>NW_026652309.1:789869-847090 GCF_009828535.3 Hylobates moloch | reverse complement strand
AGAAAAGAAAGAAAGAAAGAAAGAAAGAAAGAAGAAAGAAAGAAAGACCTGAGACTTGGTAGTTTATAAGAAAAGGGGTTAAACTGGCTCACAGTTCTGCAGGCTGTAGAGTGAGCATGTTGCCAGCACCTGCTCAGCTTCTGGAGAGGCCTCAGGGAGCTACAATCATGGCGGAAGGCAAGGGGAGAGCCCATGCATCACATGGTGAGAGTAGAGGCAAGTGAGAGTGTAAGGGGGAAGGCGTCACACCCTGTTACACAGCCAGATGTTGTGAGAACTCACTCACTGTTGCGAAGACAGCACCAAGCCATGAGGGATCACCCCCAGGAGCCAATCACCTCCACCAGGCCCCACCTCCAACACTGATTCCAATGCAACATGAGATTCAGAGGGGACAACATCCAAACCATGTCGGAGGGTATGCAGAACACACCCAAGGTGACTCTGAATGAGTCACAACCCAGAGAATTCCATCCCCCGGCCCCTGTGACTGGCTTCTAACCAATGGTATATGACAAGTGCAGGGATTTTATGAACATAATTAAGGTCCTAGTTTAATTAGTTGATGATGATTATCAAAAAGAGATTATCTCAGGTGGGCCTGACCCAATCCAGTGGTGGGGCGCCCTGTTAAAGAGGCCTCCATACTTCTCTGATGTCAGAGATTTCAAGCAGAGACATATCCTCCTGTTGCCCTGAAGAGGCAAACCCCCATGCTGTGAACCACATGTGGAGAGCGCTGGCTTGCAGGAGCTGCAGGCTTGGAGGAGAACTCCAGGCACCACCTGAGATGGCAGCCCAGGCAGCACCTTGACTGTAGCCTTGGGAGACCCTGAGTCAAGGGCACAGCAAGGCCCTGCCTGGACCTGAGAGGCACAGCAACCCTGTGGTAATAAATGTGTGCTGTCCCGAATGGCTATATTTATGGGAATTTGTGAGGCAATATTAGGAAAGGAGTGCAGTGGAGTAGGGAGGGGAGAGGAACTGGTAGGTGAAGGAGATAATCCTCTGTGATCTAAAATGAAGAGTCTTTTGCTGTGCAATTAAAAAATGAAAAAAGAGGCTTTGTTCTTTGCCTTTCCTTCATTTAAGTGTGGCAAATAATCTGCAAGGGGTCCCCGAACTTGTGCAGAAAATGGGGTTGGGAGCACATCAGAGAATGAGCTCACCCTGTTGTGGCCTCTCGGAGGAAAGCAGGCTGGGAAGGAGGAAGGTCTTTCATGCTGTCTATATGAGCTGATTTAATTTCTGTTCTGAATATCCACGAGCTCATTTACACATGTGCATTCAGCCACATTTCTCTGACTGGAATTTATTAAACATTTCCGTTCATGCCCTTTGTTCCCAAGATTTCCTCTTGCCTCTGTTTTCCCACTCAGCTCTCCGAGAAACCTCAGCCTCACTATAACATAACGTCCTCAGCTATCTTAAGAACTGTGTCATTAAATAGCAGCGTGGATGAAACGTTCTAATTCCCTTACTCAATTATATTAAATTATACATTCCCACAAAAATCTCTCCCATCACTGCATTATTTAACTAGAAAGAGCTAAATAAAGAAGACCTCTATTTTTCATTCCTAATTCTCAGATAATTATAAATATACTGACTTTTTTTAAAAATCATGGATTAACTTTTATGGAGATGGTTGATTTCCTTTTTATGGTGACTTGATTTTGACGGAAGCCCTAAACTTGTAATAAAGATAATGCTGAATATATCCCCCACGGTGTTCACGAGAACACCTCACCTGGGCATTTCTATAGCAACCGTCATTACAGAGCAACAGGCCAAGGCAGAACGCACTGAAGAACACTTTTTCTTTGGTTTTGCTTTGTTTGTTTGTTTGTTTTTCTTGAACTCAGCTGTTTTATGTGCCCCAAGCAATGTTTCTGAATCCAGGCTGTGCCCTTTGTGGAAAATGTGTTCATTATTTTATGCAGAGTTTTGCAAATGCTCACAAACTGAATTTGAGCAAGTTGAGCTCTAGTTTCCCCATTTACTTACATTTTGTTTTCCCAAATGGGTTTTCTGTGGGTGTTGAATGAATATTTGATGGTTCCTTGCTCTACTTCCTGTCCTTCAGAGTTTTTCTAACTCATTATAATAAACCAACAAAGAGGAGAGCTAACTATTCAAAGAAACTACTCAATCAACATTGCTCTAAAACCCAGGTTCATTTCAATAATGCAAATCGCCAGACCGTATCATTTTTAATATTGGGAAAATGCGGTAGAGCATGTAAGAGCATGGACTCCAGAGACAAATGTCCAGGGTTTGAATCCTAACATTTTCATTTACTAGCTCTGTGACCTGGGCCAAGTTACTTAACTACTCTGTGCCTCAGTTTTCTCATCTTCAGGCAGAATAATAATAGTACCCAGTGTAAAGGGTTATTATGAGGGTTAAATGAGTTAATGTACTTAAAGCACTTAGAATGGTGCTGAGCCCAGGATAAACGTTGTGTGCATTTGCTATTATTATTGTTGCCATTATGTTTATTTTTATAAGACAGATTTTGTGGAAATGGACACCACAAGTGATTTGCTGATTTTATTTATTCATTCATCCCACAAGCATTACTTCTATGTTCTCAGGATAGGGCCAGATGCTGTTGCATTAAGATGTGAATTTTCTGTAGCATTTTTCCATAAATGGAAAAGAGCTTAGGTTCCCCTGTCCAGGTTGAGCTGACTTATTCTTGCCAACACTGAGTCTTCTCCAGTGTGTTTTCTACAAGTGAATACAGACAATAATTGTTTTTCACGGGCAAAAACATTTCATGTTTTTCTAGATGCATCTGCCGAGAAAATGTCACACAAATGAGGTCAGTGGGAAAAAATAAGCCGGATATACCATGTAGGCATTCCGTTGAGCAACTGACGCTTTCCTATTCACTCAGCTTTCTTGTTACTTGAGAATCTTTGCAAGTCCTGGGTTTTGTGCAATAGAAATATAGGAACAACAGATTCAGGATTTTATTATTCTCTTCTGCAAGTTTATTTAAGAACATTCTGAGCACGGGTAAGTTTTCAGTGGGCAATATCTAGCGCACAGAGGGAATACCTGCATTTTCATCTCATAGATTGTGCTAAATCTATTTTAGTGGGGCAGGGATGCGGGACTCCACTGCTGTGGTCACACAGGTTACCACAAATGCATCCCTAAGAAAACATTAAAGCACGAAAAAGATGTAACCAGCCTTCTATTCAGACAGCATCATTAATTTCTATCACACTACACTGCCTTCAGCCAAACATTTATTCTTCTTTTTACTTATTGCAGCAATTCTTCCATTTGAGAAAATAAGATTAGCTATGCTACACCCACTTGGTGAAGATAATCAAATTACATGTTTTCATGTTTTCTTTCTTCTTCAAATTTAATCAGTGGCAACATCTGTCTCCCCAAGATGAAACAACTTGCTCAATGCCATCCTTTAAGCCAAGGTGTCCTCTCCAGTTCGCGAAGGATCTAAGAACCCCAATTCATCACCCCATCCACCCATCCAGACAGAATGCCCATAAACGTCAGCACAATCACACTCAGTGGACACAAATGGAATGGTAAGACAGCAAGACTTTTAAAGAAATCATTTTTTTAGGCATTTGGATAACATCTTTCCGTGGGGATACAACATTTTAACTAAAAACAAAAACAAACATCTATCAAAGCATTCAGACTTTACTCATTCTAAGTTTGAAGTCAATGATCCAAGGCAGCACTTCTCCACTGGGGGCACATTTGCCCCCAGGGGACACTTGATGTTTGCAGACATTTTTGGTTGTCACAATGTGGGAGGGTGCCGTGGCATCGACTGGGTGGAGGGCAGATATGGTGCTAGGCCACTGTGCCCAGGACGGCCCACAACAAGGAAGTGTCTGCCCAAAATGTCAATAAGTCTCAAGGCTGAGAAATCCTATTACAATGGTCGATGTGGGGATACAGCAAGTTAAGCAAGTTACTTTCTTCTTCTTGTTCTGTCACCCAGGCTGAAGTGCAGTGGCGTTCTGCTCACTGCAACTTCTGCCTCGTGGGTTCAAGAGATTCTCCTGCCTCAGCCTCCTGAGTAACTGGATTATAGGCAGCTGCCACCACGCTCAGCTAATTTTTATATTTTTAGTAGAGACAGGGTTCCACCATGTTGGCCAGACTGGTCTCAAACTTCTGATCTCAAGTGATCTACCTGTCTCCACCTCCCAAAGTGCTGGGATTACAGGCATGAGTCATCTTGCCTGGGCTAACAAGTTACTTTTCTAGGACATTTAAAACAATAACTTGCTAAGCTAAGTCATAATGTAGATATACCTTAAAGAGGAATATTTTAATGCAGTGTCAAGCTGTAAGTTCTTGAGTTACCACCCATCTGACTAAAATTATTAAGGTTTTTTTAAGCCACAAAGCTGCCCTAAAATGTCACTTTTTTGTGTCGTACTTGTAATTACCATTGTTGTAAATATAAAAAAAAAATGTTTATTGAGCAGATATTACCTTCTAACCAATGAGGACACCAGCTTCATAGTAGTTGCGGGAGCGAAAGAGCAAATGCATAGGTGCTTGGTTCAGTAAATGTCCAGACTACGCACCGTGTGGGCAAATGGTGCATGGCCAGTAACGGGTAGTTGGTATCAGGCGCTGCTGCTCCAAAGTTTCTCACTTCTCAGCTTAGAAATGTGCATATAAGAGAGTTCAGGGACTCACTGATGTCACCCAGCTAGTTAGCTCAAAAGCTGAATCTAGACAGCAGTTCTTACCTCCTTATCTCCATTCCACAGAGAAAATTCTCCCTCAAATTAGCAGAATTAGCATGATCCCGTCTTCACAGAGGCAGAGGCAGAGTCCATTTTGCCCAACCTAAGGGTTCTCACTCACCCGGCTGTGAGTTTGTGACTCAAGCTTTCCTGAGCCTGTGGACCTTGTTCCTTTTAAATAATTGAAATCTCATAGCAAGAGACCCATATTTCTTCCTCATCTCGTCAGGGGCCAGAAAGTTAAATCACAAGAGAGCAGGAAGGTGGGGAGGCAGAGAAAGAAAAGGAACGCTTTGAGTTAGCAGTCTTGGCAGCACACCCCCATCACACCACAGGGTCGGGGCTGGTATCCCCCTTATAAAAAAGAAAGCTAGGGCACAGAGACATTAAGTGACTGACCCAGGTCTTCTAACTCTTTAGTGGAGAAACTGGGGTTTGTCCCAGACTGAGAGCATAGCCCAAAGCCTCAGCTGTGGGTCAGTGCTGCTTGGGAGCCAGTGCACTGGATTGAAAGTCTAACACCTCAACACTCACTAGGCTGTGTGATGTTGGAAGGGCAGTTTATGTCTCTGAGCCTGAGTCTTCTCATCTGTAATTTGATGATAGCAATAAGGTGAGGATTAAATCTGGCATTCGGGATACGGTGCTAAGGCCAGAGCCAAGCACATAGTGAGTGCATTGGGAAGGTGAAAAGTGGGCCCCTGTCACCATGCCTACTGGCCCAGGTGCTTAATGAAGTTTGCCATATGGAGGCTCCATGTGCAGAAGATGAAACACCAGCCCAGTATGCAACCCAACTGTTCATTGAAATGAGTGGAGCTTAACACAGTTGAGCCATGTGGTCTGTTTCACCTTGAACTCCGGGTTAGCTAGAGTGATCTAGGATACCTATTCAGTCTCACTTCTCCGTAAATGTTACCCCACTTCCATGAGATTGTACAAACAGGCCCTAAATTGCCTGCTCTAATGCATTTATGTAGTTTTCCCATGGATGGTGTTAAACAACACAGCCTCTATTTCACACTTGAAGTACAATTCTTCAGCCTTTTAGCTCCACCACAGTTGTGAAAATTGGGGCATGTTATCCGGCTGCCCATAGAAAGAGCCAGAACATCTCTTCTCCACGCGTGGTTAATTTCTGCCTAATGTAAAAGCAGGGTGACCCGCAGTAGCCTAATTTCTTTAATCATTCTAATTAACAAGTATATAGGGTTTTATCTAAATACACCAGAAAAAAAAATGCAGTAATGACAGATACAGTAGGCAATTAACAATACGAGGTCTAGAAAGCTGATGGGAAAGCTTTGAGCTCTTTTGTTATTTCTCCTTTCTTAAAATAGACTCCGGCCATATTACAGTACCCAAAAAAGAGAAGAAAAATATCCAAGCAAAGGCCAAACTGAGTTGCCATGTGCATTCCATTCTCTTTGAGGATTCTTGTCAATTTTCCACTCTGAAATTTATGGCACTTCATTCCCACAAATTAGACGACAACTGTTAGACTCAGTATCAAGGTTTTGCCGATGATTTTACCCCACCCCTCCAAAATAGGAGTTCACCAAGAAAACACTTAGAATTAAGGCCAAACATGCATTCCACATCTTCATGGCGGATGAAGGTGTGAACCCCGAAAATCTGAGACAGGTCTCAGTTTATTTAGAAAGTTTAGTTTGCCAAGCTTAAAGATGTGCGCCTGTGGCAGAGCCTCGGAAGCTCCTGATGACATGTGCCCAAGGTGGTCAGAGCACATTTTGGTCTGAGCTGGATCTGGAAAGGGGAGACAACTCGAAGCGGGGAGGGGGCTTCCAGAGCATAGGTAGATAAGAGACAAATGGCTGCATTCTTTTAAGTTTCTGATGAGCCTCTCCAAAGGAGGCAGTCAGATATGCATTTATCTCAGTGAGCAGAGGAGTGACTTTGAATAGAATGGGAGGCAGGTTTGCCCTAAGCATTTCCCAGTTTGATTTTTCCCTTTAGCTTAGTGATTTGGAAGCCTAAGATATTTTCCTTTCACAAAGGAAGCACCAAATCTCCGTTGACTCTGCCAGTGAGTGACAGCCTCAGCACCACTGTCTACAGCCACCAGGCGTGGCCTCATCATGCGGACTCATTAATTCTAGCTTTGCTCACCAAAAGGAAAGGATGTGCTATTGTGGTCTCAGGAGCACTGCAGTCACATCTACGTCAACAGACCCTGGAAAACAGCACACACCTTCCAGTCCCAAGTCTCTGGAATTCCACTTCTCTCATCTAATTTTTAAAAAGCATATAGTGATTTTTTTAAAACTAGCAGAAGAAAATAAAGGAAACTGAGTATGGATTTACATACGCTACTTGTCAGGATTGAGAGATGAATGACCAGAGAGGTTGCTGTGCCAGGAACACTTTCAGACTGTGGATCTCAGGAGGGTTCTCGGCTTCTAGGAACCTGTAATTTGGCTGAGGCAGGACATTGAATTAAAAACACTGTGAGATGAGTCAGAAGATCCTCTTTAGCCTGGCACTGTGTAGCTCCCCTTCCAACCTCCCACAGCTTGATGGCTCTCTGACATCCCGTAGGAATATCTCTCTAGAAGCCAGGGGACATATAGGAGAATTGATGAATGTGTAGATGAGGAGTCAGGCCACCTGTTTTTGACTCCTGACTTAAAGCCATTGACTTCACCAGTCTCTACCTGAACTCTTGCATGGATGAAAGGAAGAGAAGAAGAACATCTCTGTGAGTTTAATCTGAACAAGAGATGAGATGGCGTTTGTTGGGTATTTGGCACATGGTGAGCAAATGTCCGTTTCAGCTTGTGTTATTATAAGCAAAACCACCTTTAAATCTTTCTTTGTAAAAGCTGTCTTTAAGAAAATAGGCCGGGCGCGGTGGTTCACGCCTGTAATCCCAGCACTTTGGGAGGCCAAAGCGGGCGGATCACGAGGTCAGGAGATCGAGACCACGGTGAAACCCCGTCTCTACTAAAAATACAAAAAAGTTAGCCGGGCGTAGTGGCGGGCGCCTGTAGTCCCAGCTACTCAGAGAGGCTGAGGCAGGAGAATGGCGTGAACCCGGGAGGCGGAGCTTGCAGTGAGCCGAGATCGCGCCACTGCACTCCAGCCTGGGCGACAGAGCGAGACTCTGTCTCAAAAAAAAAAAAAAAGAAAAAGAAAGAAAATAGTCAAATACTAAAACTATTGATAAAAATGAGGCAAAAGTGAAGTCGTCCAAAAATGAGATGTTTTTGGAAAATTTCAGACTTTACAAATTCACGGTATAATAAAACCAAGGTCTGTTGTACTATCATTCTTGATAATTTAGTGGAATAACATGGCAATAA
The DNA here is from genome assembly GCF_009828535.3 of Hylobates moloch. Taxonomy (NCBI): domain Eukaryota; kingdom Metazoa; phylum Chordata; class Mammalia; order Primates; family Hylobatidae; genus Hylobates; species Hylobates moloch. The sequence goes on along the minus strand of NW_026652309.1, from coordinate 839,016 downwards.
GTAAAAAGGCATTTAGAGCTCAAAAGCAATGCAGCACTTTATTTCTGTAATGATAAGTGTTATTTGTATAAATTCTTTGTTTCCCAGGGAAAAGCCACCATAGAAATTGAAGTGTCATGTGTCATAGAGTCAGATAGGCATGGGCTCTGGCCTCATGACAGCCATTCACAATCGTGGAACCTTGAGCAGGGCGGTTAACCTGTGTAAGCCTTGGTTTCCTCATCTGTAAAATGAGGGTAATGCTATCCACTCTTCAGAGCCATTGCCAGAAATATATGAATGAATGTCTCCAAAATGTCTCCCATATTTGCCTCTTCAACCAACGTTTCATTCCCTCTTTGCTAACAGGGAAAATGTCCCTTTACTGCTTAAGGGAGAGAGAATGTAGGCGGAAACACCAGGTTAAGAAATTCTGATGTTTTCACGCATTAGCTGGTCCTCCTAGCTTTCTGATTTCCATTTCTAGATAAGGCTTTAAGGATAAATTTTTCCTTAAAATAATAAACATTCATTCTCATCATATTTGGTTCTTTTTTTGTCTGTTTTTGTTTACTATTTAAAATATTAATTCTAGCTTTGCTCACCAAAAGGAAAAGATGTGCTATTGTGGTTTCAGTAATAAAATAATAACTCCCTTCTCTCACTTTGAATTCTTGCACTGTGTGCTTTCCTTATTTTTACATGAGTGATGGAACCATTCACAGAGTTTGATTACAGCAGTGGGCAGGTTGGTGAGCAGTTCTTTTCTCTGAATTCAATTGCTTTGAAGTAGCAATAGGTGAATTGAGGAGAAAGAATAAGAAAAAACAAATATGGGTAAATAAAAGTAGAATATAAGTGTCCAAGAGAGAATACAGGTTATTTATATTGTGCCCTTTTATCGGAATACACTACAAGAAAAAAAAAAGTTCTGCACTTAAAAAAATGGATTTGAAGGCTCAATACCTGTGGCTAAATAGAAAGTATATGAAATATTGTAAACTAAAAATAATGTCTTGAGTGTGCATGCCATTTCCAGTGTGTACATTGCTTTTATACCTGCCAGCTTATTTTTCTTCTAAATGGTTCTGTCTGCTCAGTGTCATTCACTCCCTCATTGATGACAATTCTGACACTTGGAGGTAAAATAGCTTTCTCCATAGCCAGGTAGCAGTGCTGGCAAGAACCTAGATGTTTTCACCCCAACCCTACGTCTTCTCCAAGAACCATAGCTGCTTTCCAAACACTGGGACAGTCACTCTCACTCTTCAGAGTTTTAAGATGTGCCTGATGTCTGGTGCCCTGTCTTGGAGGAACGTGTAAGAGGGAGGAGGCATGTCCCTGTGATCTTCTATTTCTTATTCCAGGGTTCCACAACCTTGACGCTGCTGACACCTGGCAGATAGTGGGCTGAATAATTCTTTGCTGTGAGGAACTGGTCTCTGCACTGTGGGATTTTTAGCAACACTCCTGGTCTCCACCCAACAGATGCCATTAACACCTTCACCCAGTTGTGACAACCAAAAGTGTCTCTAGACATCACCACGTGTCCCATATGTCACAGAACTGTCCTAGCTGACAACCATTGCCTTATCCTGCTCAGAATATTACTTACAATTACATGTTATCACTTTTTACTATTTAATTATTTGTTTTATGTTTTGATGAAAAATTCAGAACTTTCTTGCAATTTTAAGTCATCTCTCCAAGTTTTGAGAGAAAAGAAAACACAAAACTTTTGCAAACCTGGCATACCAAGAGTAAATAACCATTATGCCATATGGGTTTGTGTCTGGGTACAGAATTTTTACAAATATATTTCAGATTCAAATGTTCAAAAATATCTGCCTAATGATATGTAGTTTCAGAGTAAACACTTCATTTTTCTTCTAAATGAGCATTCAGTTTGTAGAAATGGAGAACTAATGTATTTTCTGCTGCCAAAAACAATCTCCATGGTATTCAGAGACCTTTGTTGATTACTTTTTAGCTACATAATGTTTACATTATTCAAACCAAAAATACCAAAATGATGGATGTATGGATCATCTTGGATTTGCTTTCTTATCTGGCTTTCGAATCCAGTTTCCTGTGTCACCATAACATAAAAGGAGAGATAACTTGATAAAATGGAGAATTGATTGTAGGTAGCTTGCCTCAGTAACCCAATTCCTACTGGAAGGAGCAAAGAAATGAAAAACTGGGGGAAATGACAGTAGCATTAAAAAGGAAAGTATCTCTTCATGGCACAAAATAGAGGACTTTCTGCTGGGTGATGTACATGTGAGACTGCCTTCGAGGAAGACTTGGAGGGGCCAGATTGCAGCCATGGAACTAGAGAAGGCCGGATAGGCCAAGGGGAATGGAAAGAAGAGACCCCACGTGTGACAGCAGCAATCTGGGAGGGAGTTTCTGCAGGAGCCGCGGATAGTCCAACTGGACGGTCTGGGAGGTCAGCCTCCAAATGCAGAGGAAGGAAGAGCGGGGCTGTCGCTCGCATCTTGGTGGCAGCTCCAAAAAGGCAGGGATGCCTGCTCACCAACCAGGAATGAAGACCTTCCAATCAAAAAACAAGACAAGAAAAGCTGCCCCTGATGAATCGTTTTCAGGAAACACAGAGAAATCATTATATGCCCAGAAAGTTTTCCCGCTGCGGTTCCTCTCAGCCTCGTGAATCACTCTGGCATGAGATCAAGAGAAAGAATTCCAACAAAATCCAGGATGACACTAAAACAATGTGAAGAAATTCAGCTATCAACACTGTTTGGGGGAAAATATCCTAGATTGAAAGAGACTACCTCTTACCTAATGATGTCTAAATTTAAACAGTGACCCACGCCAGAGTTCTTGACATGGCTCTCTTAACAGCGTTATGGAAATTGCAGGTCATGCAATGACTGATTGATTGGTTATTGATTTGCCTATCTGGGAAGCCAAGAAAGTCAGCTGAAAACAGAAGAGAAGCAAGAAAGATCTCTAAGATGGGGATATTTACAAATAACGTTTATAACACAGTAGCCATTTAATATCAACTGCATGCCAGGCACTGTGCTAAATATTTTTTTAATCTCTTTTAATTAAATTCTACTTCTTGCTAGCTGTGTAAACTTACACAATTTATTTAACCTCTCTGGGTCAGTACATCATCGATTCTTTTGTATTTGTTGACGCTCGCTGTGCGGCTTAGAATACACTGAGTGTATTTTCAAGCCATCCATCTTGAAAAGTGTGTATATGCTCCACCTGTTGCTTTCAGCAACCCACGACCTCCACCAAATCGTGATGGGCACATTGCCATAAATTCTATTGTTATCCATACCCATGTGTTTTATTCACATTACCTGATCGTTTTTTGCATCCTGTGTTACTTTCCTTAGTACTGCAGATTTGTCATTTTGTTTCTGTCAATATTTGGTTTACTTATAATGAAGCAATGTTATTTGGTGAATACAAATTCAGGACTTTTTATATTCATGGTGAATTATCTCCTTTCCCATGATGTAATAAACTCTTCATCCTGAGCAATCCCTTTACCCTAAAGCCCTCTGTGTGTTGTTCACTTGGCTACCTCAGTTCTCTTTTGCTTTGTATGGTATTATACATCTTTTTAAATCCTTTAACTTTCAGTCTTTTTTTTTACCTTATATGTTAAATTTCTTTCTTGTAAATAGCATATTGTTGGATGTTTCGAAATGCAAACTGAAAATTTCTTACTTTTAACTCAACAATAAAATTTATTTTTGCTGATTATGATTTTTAAAATATTTGAATTTGTTTGCACAATGTTAATGTCCTAATGATTCTTCTCCTTCCTAGTCATAGTAAATTGAGGAGTCTTCATTTCTTTTAACTTTTTCTGTTTTTTTTTTTTTTTACACTTACATTAGATTTGGATGTTTTGCCTTCTATTTCTATCCCTTTATTAGGAACTCTTAAAAATTTAATGCTAGGTATTTAACTTTCAAAGTCTAAAATTAATAAATATTTATTTTCTTTTTTCAAAGAACATGTAGACTTTAGAACTCTTTAACTCTGATCATTCACTCTTAAATCTCCCCTGTTCTTGTTATGTGGTATTTAGTTTCCACCTTCTTTGTAAGCCACCCACATTAAGCAGTTTCTCAGGATGCACCTCAGGAGATGAAAAATAAGAAGTAGAAATTACGAGACCAGGAAGGTAAAATGGGAGGGTTCAAAAATATATAATAAGACTTTAGGCATGACAAAAAAGAGAATGAAGAAAAAGCAGCCATCAGAAAGATAATCTTCAAAAATTTCCAGAACTGAAAAACAAGAGTGTATACAGTTTTGAAGCACAATGAGCCTTGTACAACATAAATAATGTGAGTCCCAATTAATCTGATTGTAATGAAACAGTGGGATCCCAAAGATAACAAGGAAATCTCAAAAGCAGTCGTAAGAAAAATAGGTTACTTAAAAAAAATAACAATTAATTGCCAGAGGTTGTTTTTAATCAAGTACAAGAGAAGCTAGAAGAGAATAAAAACTTGAGATTGCTAAACAATAAATATTTATCAATCTATACCCAGATAAACTATTAATCAAGATAAGAGTAAAGAACCTTTCAGATATAAAGAAACTAAGAGTTTTACATTTACAGATTATCATCAAAAGAATGACCAAAAGATTAGATTTTTCAGCATAATCTGTGTATTACTATGATTACAAATTAAATCTGAGGTCTCAATTGATTAAATAAAAACCCACAAAGGTTTCTTTTCTTGCCCTAATTGCACTGGCCAGGACAGAACCAACAGGCTTGATTTTTCTGCTCACATAAAGTCTACTGTAGGTTGAGCAACTCTCTTAGTTCACAGAAAAGGAACTCAAATGCATTAATACTCAAATGAGTAATTTCTGAATATAGACCCTGAAGAGCAACATACACATGCACAAGAAGATGGTGTATGTATATATTTATTGTTGCATTTCTAAATAATATAAACACACTGAAAGCAATTTTTAAAAAGCCTATAAATTAAGAAATGGATACAAATTATGGCATACCATGAAATACCACAGAGCAGGAGTTGACATACTCCATATGGCTTATAAAATCTGAAATATTTACTGTCCAGTTCTTCTAGAGAAAGTTTGCCAACCCCTGGGATAAAGCACTTAAAGTGTATCAATGTAGATATATCTAAAAACATATAAAATTATCATTTAGCATAGAAGAAAATGTGAAATTCAAAAGGATATGTACAACTCGAGACCCTGTGTTTTATTTAAATATGAAGCACACAAAATAATGACATGCATACATGTACCTATATATTAAAAAAAGACAGAATCCTAAAGAGGAAAGCTCTATGTGAACATCAGAGCCCTGGATACCTCCACAGAGGGCAGGGAAAGGAATGAGTAGGGGAGAGGTGGGAGTGGCAGCAACATATTCATCAACACTGGTTACTCTTCAAAGTCTAAGTGTTAACATTTGTTAAAATTCTGTGTTTTGGCCAGGCATGGTGACTCACACCTGTAATCCCAGCACTTTGGTTGGCTGAGAGGGGTGGATCACCTGAAGTCGGGAGTTCGAGACCAGCCTGATCAACATGGAGAAATCCCGTTTCTCCTTTAAGTTCTGGGATACATGTGCAGAATGTGCAGGTTTGTTACATAGGTATACATGTGCCATGGTGGTTTGCTGTACTTATCAACCTGTCATCTAGGTTTTAAGCCCCGCATGCATTAGGTATTTGTCCTAATGCTCTCCCTCCCCTTACCCCCCACCCCCTAACAGGCCCCGGTGTGTGATGTTCCCTTCCCTGTGTCCATGTGTTCTCATTGTTCAACTCCAAATTACGAGTGAGAACATGCGATGTTTGGTTTCCTGTTCCTGTGTTAGTTTGCTGAGGATGATGGTGTCCAGCTTCATCCATACATTCATTTTTGAAGGAGCAACCTTTTCACACATGAATGATGTCTTACGACAGCACCTCTTCACGTCAAGGAAGAGGGACTATGACCCCTTCAGTGTCCCATGCATTCCATTGTGGACCGTATTATCTGTCTCCTTGTGTTCTCATTCCCCAACCACTGCTGCTGCCACTCATAAGCCAGATGAAAAGCCCTCTGCCGGCAGGATCCATGTCTTTCTCCACCTTTGAATCCTTGGTGCCTGTCACTGTACCCAGGACTAACTGGCTAGTTATCACATCATTGCTGCAATAAATGCCCGACTCTATGTTCTCCGTGTTAGGCTTAAAATATTGATTTTTAAAATGTCAGTTGTACAGAAAAAAAAATAAAGTACTCCAACAATCTGATGCTTTCCATCCCCAAAGTTTAGAATTCTGGTGAACTCTCAAAGGAGACAGACTTGAGTAGAAGAATAGAAATAAGATCTTCATTTTCCAATACTGGAGCACATGTTGGAGATATTTTAATGTCAAACAGGTCAATCAGGATATAATTGCCTCTGAGAGACCCTCTAGAAATCAGAGACATTCTTTACCTGGAGCTGAGTGCCACTTGAAAAGATGACAGCCTTTCACACCTTTGAAAACATCAAAGACAATCAAAGCACCAGCTCCAAACCTGATCCTCACAATCCAACATCAGCCTACATGTCAGGAGTGAAGGCAGCAGCAACAGGGGAAAAACCATGCTGCATACGTAAATCTAAGTCACAGGAAACGCAAATCCCAGCGACAGCCTCAGTTAGGTGGCCCTCTAGCTGGACTCGGAGTGGTTCTGACCAACACTGGATTCAGTGCCGCCGAATTTACGTGGAGGGCGGGTTTGCAGCAGAGGATGCCATCTCTGTGGGCTTTCAGAGGCATTGAAGAAGGAGATCCTTTTCCCTCCCTGTGATTCCACAAGAACACTCTCTTGGGTTGACTTTACATTTTACAAGTAAATGCAAATAATACCTGGAAGAGATAACAATCTTTTTTCAGATCAAACATTAACACTTAATTTGAAATAACTTTAGCAGTTGAGGAGCATTGAGACCATTAGGAAATAATGCTATTTCTCTGGTTAAAGCTGGTTCTTACTTCCAATGACATGTTTTGGAACACGCTCTTCGATGGACGAACACATGTGTCCTTCCTTCAAGATTAAACAGTTTGAGTTAGTCTTCAGTTTGTCTTCTCCATTGTTGTTTGGCAAGAAAACGTGCTACCTCCTTTCAGAAAACAATTTGTCAATGCATTTTTAATTAAACTCTTATTTTGAGATAATTGTAGATTTGCATATTTATAAGAAATAATGCAAAGAGATTTTACATACTCTACCCAGTTTACCTCAGTTATAATATCTTGCATAATTATGGTACAAACTCACAATGAGGATATTGGTATTAGTACAGTCAAGACACAGAACATTTTCATCAACACAAGAATCCTTTATTCTGTCCTCTTATAGCCACACCCACGTACTCCCCCAAGCCTTATCCGTGTGAGCACAAATCTGTTCTCCATCTCTGAATGTTATCACTTTAAGAATGTTATGTAAATGGAAATACAGTACACCATCTTTTGAGACTGTCTTTTTTTCACACAACAGAATTCCCTTGAGATTCCTCTCAATTCTTGTTCTTATCAATTGCTTGTTCCTTTTGCTTGCTGAGTAATATTTCACAAGATGGATTACACTGCAGTTTGTTTAAACTTTCATCTCCTGAAGGAGATCTAGGTTGTTTCCACTTTTTGGCTATTACAAATGAAGCTGTTATGAACATTCATGTACAGGATTTTATGTAAACCTGAGAAAAAGGTCCAAGAGTACAATTGCTGTGTTGTAAGGTAGTTGCATGTTCACTTTTATAAGAAATTGCTGAACTATTTTTCAAAGTGGCTGTACCATTTTACATTTCCACATGCAGTATATGAGTGTGTCAACGTATTTTATGAAATATGTAAACCTTTATGCCCTTTAACTAATAATTACCCTTTAGGGAATCTATCCTCTAAGGATAGCTCAACATATAGAAATATATGTGTGTGTGTGTGTGTGTGTCTTTGCGTGTGCTTTATATAGTCTATTTTTTGGCTTTAAGGAAAGAAGGAAAGCTAAAGGGTAAGCTAGATGGGATTTTATATTTAAGCCTAGAAGAAAAACATGTTAAAATTGTATTTATGGAAAAATGTAATCAAGTGGAAAAACACATTGCCCTATGTTTCTCAGGCAACAATGCTTCTAATATGCCTATTTGTTTGGAACATATGGTCATATCCTTCACACCACTCTACAGACTTGCTCTCCAGGGAGAAAAATAAGTCTAGAACATTGGCTGAGAGAACCTTAACCAACAGAAGGTTAATTAGATGGTGAGGAGTAGGAAACCATTAGGACCTGAACAATTCCTTAGACTGGTAGATGGTGGCTGAGAGTCACTGAGAGGCTCTTGCATGTGTTGTCAGGAGAATGTCAGAGGTCAGCAAGAGGCGTAGGAGGTGACCACAGGGAGGGAAAAGGGGGCGTGGAGAAGCGTCCAGTCCACTTCACAGTTGATGGACACCCTAGCCATGGTTGAGAATTAGCAGCTCCCTGTTCCTTAAGGAAAAACCCAAACCAAAACAAAACCTTTCCCAGAAATTATATTTTTCAAAGACTATTTGAAACAATATCACATAGACAGATAGATTTTTTTAAAGAGAAAACAGTAACCTATCTAGCTAGCATCGAGGGGAAAAGATCTTAATAATGTTGCCTGTATCTTTAGAGTCTTTGGAGTTTGCTGCTGTTATGTTTTCAAGAAACCCAATATACAAAGAAATCAGAGCAAGTGAACACTTGGGTCTTGCATGATGTGTCTGGAGAACTGGACTGCAGAAGTGTCAATCAAATCTTAACACAGAATTTAGCTCATTTCTAAAAGACTACAAACATGAAGTGACTTCTCAATTAAATCTGTTAACCATAGAAAATAATAATAAAAAAAACACAGCACTTCAGTTTAGTTTAATTGCGACTGCCTTTGCAAATGCCAGCCATGATGGTGGCAGGAGGGACAGAGGTGCCTCCAGAGACCACTGGGTGTGAGTCCTCAGAATCTGTGGATATCTGGAACCTTGTGGTCTTGTCCCAGAGAGGGAAGGAGACATGAAAGCAACTTAAACCCTTGGGAACCATTCCTGAAATTACGAAACCCTCTTAAACTTATTTAACATCTCCCCTCCAGTGGAGAAGGAAAAGCTTCGGGGTCATATTTTGAAATTCACTGGACCTGGAGACCATGGGGCCTTGGAAAGTCATGAGCAATTCTTTTTTTTTTTTTGAGATGGAATTTTACTCTTGTCACCCAAGTTGGAGTGCAATGGCACGATCTCAGCTCACTGCAACTTTCGCCTCCCAGATTCAAGCGATTCTCCTGCCTCAGCCTCCCAAGTAGCTGGGATTACAGGCATGCACCACCACGCCTGGTTAATTTTGTATTTTTAGTAGAGGCAGGGTTTCACCACGTTGGTCAGGCTGGTCTCAAACTCCTGACTTCAGGTGATCCACCCACCTCAGAATGTCAAAGTGCTGGGATTACAGGTGTGAGCCACCGTGCCCAGCCTCCATGAGCAATTCTTGAGCAAGTCCCTCAATCCTGTTGAGCCTTAAACACGCCCCGCTTACAAGGCTGTGTGGGCATGATGTAAAATTCTGAATGTGGATCATTAGCTGCAGGCCCACATAGATGACATACTAGCTGCTGCTGGGTGGCTGGTGAGATATGAGGGGCTATTTCTCTGTCATGGCTGGGATTCGCCCATTTTCGGTGAGTTCATGAGGATGCTGTTTTCTTTGATGCATTCACTGATTCTGCAAGTATTTGTTGACACAGGCACAGTTCTAGGTGCTGTGGAGAGAGCAAGGAGTGAAAGGGCGCCTGGCTGGTGAGGAGGGCACCGTCTGTTACAGGGAGAGATGGTAAACAATTCCTTATGCCCGGTAGGTGGGATGGACACTGGGAAGAAAGCTAAAGCGTTGTTCAGGGATAGAGAGCAAACGTGAGGGTGGAGAAGGAGGCCCTGTTAATAGTTTGTCCGGATAGGCCTCTGTGATAAGGCGATATTTAAGCACAGCCCTGAAAATGCAGGGTGACAAGGGGACACGGGAGACAACTATTATGGGATTGGCCAAACACACGTTTAAAAATATTTTCTGGCATCAGCTTCTGCTTGTTTCTGCTAATGAACTGGGATCCAGAAGCCGGATCTGCTCTGCCTCGGGAGTGCTCTGTGGCTTTCCTGTTTGCTGCTAGGAGACCTCAGCTGCCACAGCAGTGCGCTTGGACCCTGCAGCCCTTGGGTTTGCTGCCGGGAGGCCTCAGTCACCACAGCGGTGCACTCGGGTCCTGCCTGCAGCCCTCGAGGGACTTCCTCCTGGGGGCTGCCCTCCACGTCCCATCCGTCTTCACTCCCTCCGGCTCCCGCTGGCTCCCGGACCGCCCCGTACCTGATCTCTTGTGCTTGTCTACCTGCCCATCTCCTCCAACTTGGGTCTAGACCTCCAGGGTGGGAGCGTGAGCTTCTCCATCTTGGTTTCCTCTGGTGTCTGGCGTGGTGTTTATTTCACAGTAGATCCTTCCTCAGCACAAGCTAGGCGAGTCGCTGAGGGACAAAGAAAAAAAAAATACGTAGGTTTGCCATTAAAAAAAAAAAACTTATGCTGACTAGCCCTTCTGCAATAACAGAGGTTTTTGATTTAGACAAGACAGAAACCCACCCTAATTAATTCGAGAAAAAGGGGGGAAAGGTGGCCTATAGAAGAGTTAGAATCAGGCCCATAGGGTGCTGCCACTGGAAAGTCAGAGATTTCTACTTGTCCCCCTCCCTGCGGGTCCCAGGTCCCGCCTCCTAGTCATCCTTTCCTTCCCCTGTAATTCCCAGCGTGTGGGTACCATTGGCTGGTCCGGGCAGTGCCTCGAGTCCTGATGAAGTTTTGTGACCACGTGGCTTCTTCAACTCTCCTTGATCTCACGTTTCCAACGTTCCATCCTGGAGACAGATCTCAATGGCTCAGGCTGGTCTGGGGTCTGCCTCTGGGCCCAGCAGCTACAGAACCTGGAGGGGACATGTTCAGTGCACAGATCTGCCCCACAAGCTCCCTGATGATCTGTCTGCCTGTTTGTTAGTAAGCGCCGCAGTGTCTCCTGCAGAGCTGTGCCCACAGTGCCACTGAGGGTCTAAAGTCAAACTGGGGCTCAATAACTACTTGGAAAAGATTGACTGAATGCTGAAGGTGAGAGCAGGGCAATGGTTAGAACGCCTTCCACACTCATGAAAAATGTACAATAAATGTGAAATATTTAAAATAAATGTGCTTCCGTTTCCTTATCAGGGGCTGGTTTTGCACTAGCTGCCTCCATCCACGGTTCTTCTTTCCCTGCCGTACTTTCACAAGGTGATTAACCCCAATCGGGCATCCCCACTTTCGAATCACAGGACTAAAAAATAATTATTTTGCTGAACATTCTAAGTGAAGACCAGTGTTTGTGATTTCCATACCCTGCGATGGCCACATTGTGTGTGTCCATTTTCTGAGCTTACTTTTCTCCTCTAGACAATGGAGATGGTAATAATAATAACAGTGGTAGTAGTGGTCCTCTTAGTAAACTCCATATCACTGTTGTGAGAATTAAAGAAAATAATGTGAGCAAAGTGACCAGTGACCAGCATGGTACAAAAAAAAAAAAAAAAGAAAGAAAATTCATCCCTAAATGGATGGTTGCTGCATCTTCTGCAAATACCACCCCTGCCCCTGCCGCACTGTCATCATTGTCAGGAGCATCACCAGGGGACCAGCGCCTGCATCACCCTCTCACCCCCCACACTCCCACCAGGTGCCTCATAAGGGCAGCTGCAGATAAATCGCTTGTTGTTTTCTAATGTGGACAAAAAGATTCTACAAGCTCTGTTTCTATTATTTGAGAGTCAATGTGAGAAAATGACAAGCAAAAAAAAAAAAAAATCACTTGGAAAAAAGTTTGATTTATATCTGCAATCACACACAGTCAACTTTTAAACTATATTCATTAGCTTGTGGAATCTGTCGTATTCGTCGGCACGTAAGACACTGTTCTGAACCCTGCAAAGACTTCAGCTCACCTTGGAGATGAAATGTGAAGCATGATCAAGATGAAAGACAGTTTGCAAGAAGCATGGACACAGAAATTGTTTGCAATTTAGCCATTCTTCATTTTGTGTGATTGGAAGTGCTAGCCCACTTACAAATGACAATCGAATAAAGAGTTTTAAACAAGCATTTTCTAGAATGTTGATTTACTGGAGGAGGAAAAAAAATTGTTGTATCCTGCCAAATGATTGCAGCACCTATAAAACGGTAAGGTCATTTTTCTGCTGAAATGTCACAGTGAGATTTTTTAAATAGATTCCTGGTGCAGTTTTAATAATGTCGAGGTTAAAGATAAGGGGAAAAAAGTATTTAACCATGAAAATGAAGCAAAAATATTGCTGTTTAAAGTGGATTTTAGGAGAAACCTTTTACTATGTCAGGGCAAAATATAACCTTGTATACTGCTAATATTTTTCTAATTGTTTTATTCATAATTAATAACAATCAGCTCAACCACACTGAGCTGATGAACCTGCTTTGACCCTCATGCTGAATATCATAAAAGCAGTCCCCAGGGAGGTCTGGAGGAGGGAAAAGGAACAGGCAATGCATGAAGCCCTGTGAGTTTCTCAAAATAAAAATCGAAGAGTTGGCCAGGTGCAGTGGCTCATGCCTGTAATCCCAGCACTTTGGGAGGCTGAGGCGGGTGGATCACCTGAGGTCAGGAGTTCAAGACCAGCCTGGCCAACATGGAGAAACCCCGTCTCTACTAAAAATTAACAAATCAGCCAGGCGTGGTGGCAGGCACCCGTAGTCTCAGCTACTTGGGAGGCTGAGGCAGAAGAATCGCTTGAAACCGGGAGGCAGAGGTTGCAGTGAGCCAAGATTGGGCCATTGCACTCTAGAAAAAAAAAATCACAGAGTCTGTTCTGCAGTGGACCTTGTGGAGAATGTCCATCTAGCTCTCTTCTCTTGAGCTGAACCCCATGACTCAAAGCTGCCAGTGGCCAAGACTGTATCACGTGACCCAAATGCATCCATTGTTGGAGATCAGTGTTGGAAATGTGGACCAAGCTGGGCCAGGTCCTTTGTCCGTAGAATTTGTGCTGAGGAAAGGAACCTGGGAGATGGCAGCACGTCCACTTGCTCCTCAGTGGGAGACTGGCGTTCTATGTTCATCTCAGTAAGTCTCTAGTAAATTGCCTTTTTTAACCCAAATTGAATGTATTAATGAAGATGGTTTTTCATAACAATCAATAGAGAGATTATTTCTCCTACTTAGGATGTAAGGAAGGAGGGAGCCAGGGTGAGTTGGGGAACTCTGCACTCTCTGTAAATCTCTTCTTCTCTCTTTTACATTACACAAGAGTTTATATGGATGAGAATAGAGAAGTTCAGCAGCCATTTATCCAGCCCAGGAGGCTGGAGAAAAGTTTCTTCTTTGCCTGCATCTTCTCTCTTCCTGCTTTCCTAGAAGTACCCAGACATTTTCCCCTTTGGCCAGTTCTGAATCCACAAGCTACCTCTAGCTTCAAGGAAAACTGGGAAGGCATTTTTTCTTCCTTAGGGGAAGGAATAGGAGGACAAAGGGCTGGTATGACTGTGGGATCAGCAGCCCATAGTGTCTGCCCCGCTGGCCTATGTGGCTTTCAGTTGGTGACTCAAGGGTCCAACTATGACAATTTAAGCCAAGAGACTAGGGGCCTCCAGATTCTAAGTTCGCATTCTCACATCTACCCTACTGAAGCCTAAAAGAAGGAGGAAGGTGTGATTCAGCCTCAAATCCGCCTTCTCTGAGATGACGCATGGGCAGCTTTAAGTGCTGTCTAAGATGCCACATGACAACATGTGTCCACCAAATACACCAGATCTTTGCTGTCTTTGCTTCAGTATTTTTTTTTTCCTATTTGGAGATGTCCTTCCATACTCCCTGTCTTTCTTTCGGCCTCTCCCTCCCTCCTTCTCTCGCCAGAGGGCAGGCTGTCATGACGGGGAGTACCATGTTCATGCTTGTTTTTTGAATATATTCTTTTACATGTAAGTGTTCATAGCAATATACAGCATATTTCATATAATTCTCAAATATTACACAAATGATGTCATATTGCTCACATGATCTAGGAACTTTGTCTTTTTTCCACATGGCATTAACCCTCTGAGATCCATCCATGTTGGTATGTGTAGCTGCAGCTTATCTCTCTTAGCCACTGTGTTCTCTTCTACCCCGTGGCTCAATCCTTATTGAGCAATGTTTCCCAGGCTGGTCTCAAACTCCTCACAATTACAAGCCATTGTAATTATTTATAATTACATCCTACAACTGCAAGCCAATTAAGAAAGTGATCAAAGGAAAATTAAAACCTTTCTATGAAAAATTAAATCTCGTGGAAATCTTAGCTGTAGTAGCTAAGTATGCCAGCATGTACTTTGGTGAGATAAGGATGCCAATCTTGTACCTTCCTACTCATGGACTATTAGATTGGTTCTACTTTATGGTCATTGCAAACAATGCAGGAAGGGACTTTTGTCTTTTTAGGTTTAAAAGCAAGCACTGTCATCTGACTATTTGTCTAGGAGTTGAATTTATGGAACAAAAGGTATCCATGTACCAGCATCTTTTACCAGATTTTGCCAAATTGTTCTCTACTTCCGATTGCAGTCCTGCCAGCCTACAGATGTTCCATTTTCCACATCTTCAGCCACTCTTCCCATAAAACACAAATGTTTTTGCTGTTCTAATGGATAATGAGAAAGGGTCTATCTTTGTGATTTTGATTTGCGCTTTCTTAATTACTGGCAAGTTTGAGCATCTTGTTCTGTTGAATGCTCACCTGGGCTCCTGTTCTCTGAATTGCCCATCCACAGCTCTTATTTAGGGCAGAACCTTGCTCTATAAGTGCTCCATACTCAGCCTGCATCAGTTATGTGCGCCGTCCACGTGTAGTCTCAGTTTCTAGCTGTCTTTGGCTTTAACGTATCTCGTATTTTACAGTTTTAAATTTAAATGTGGTACATCTATCAGTTGTTTCCAGTGTGGTTTCTACCTTTGAGTCTGTTTCAAGACATTTTTCTCTATTCAGAATCATCAAATAGTCTTTTATAATCTATTCTAAGAGTTTTATTGCTTCACCTTTTTGCATTGAAGTCTGTAGTCAACTTTGGATTTTCTTTTGCATATGAAGAAAAGCATATGGGGCATATAATTTACTTTTACATATGAAAGAAAAGCATCTGATGGGGCATATTTCAAATAGGCAGGCAGATATATTAGCAACATTGGCAGAATGTCCTATCACTTCTCAGCTTTTGTACACAAGGCACTTCAGTGCCCCATGTGTGGGGTCTTTCTGGGCTCCCCATTTTTTTTTTTTTTTTGCAGGAACCTGTTTTTTAAATCCCTGATTTAATTCCCATGGGTTTTTATTTTCAATATAGTGAATAATAAGCAGGGCATTTTGCTTTGATGTTGCTTGTAAATCATTTTATCATGTTAATAAAGTTCCTTTTATTCTGATTTTGCTAGGAGGGTTTTAAAATGATTACACTTATTTGGATGTTGAATTTAGTGACATAATTTTGTGTATGTTGACATGACTATTCTTTAAGTTACTAGTGTATTGAATTACATTAATAGATTTCTTAATATCAAAATAAGAAATAAGTGAACAATGCCTGTCTTATGATTTAATTGTGTGTGTGTGTGTGTGCGTGCGCGCACACATGTGTGGGAACATTCAGCTTGCTGATATTTAATTTAGGTTTCTGTATCTACGCTCAAAAGTGAGAGAATGTATCTTTGGTCAATGCTATAAGTAATTCCATCTTTTTACTTTCAATTCTTTTTCTTTTCTTTTTTCTTTTTTCTTTTCTTTTTTTTTTTTTTTTTCAGAAAGAGGAAGTCTCACTCTGTTGCCCAAGCTAGTCTCAAACTCCTGGCCTCAAGAGACCCTCCCTCCTCTGCCAAATTCTTTTGTGATATGAAGTTGATTTTTTTGGAGTAGGGAGGTTATCTAATCTGGGAATATTTGTGTTTTAAAAACAGTTATGGGGCCAGGAGCGGTGGTTCACACCTGTAATCCCAGCACTTTAGGAGGCTGAAGTGGGCAGATCACTTGAGCTTAGGAGTTTGAGATCAGCCTGGCCAACATGGTAAAACTCTATTTCTGGTAAAAAATTTAAAAAGTAGCTGGGTGTGGTGGCCAGTGTCTGTAATCCCAGCTATTCAGGAGGCTGAAGCAGGAGAGTCACTTGAATCCAGGAGGCAGAGGTTGCAGCCGGCCAAGATCACACCATTGCACTCCAGCCTGGGTGACAAGAGCAAAACTCCGTCTCAAAATAAATAAATAAATAAATAAATACATAAAAACAGTTACGGTATTTAAGTAACAATACAGTGAGCCTTTCCTGGGACTGACTTCGATCCTCTTAGTTTTGTTGTTGGTTTTACTCATCAAGAGCAACTAGCACTGTTTCTTGCTGAGCTGAGATGAACCATTCAGGATGGTGCCCACTGCACCCCCAACGGACAGGCTTCACGGGTAAGCAGAAGCAAGTCTGCATCCCGTGCCAGTTCTGCTAAGAATGTTCTCATATATTTTGGCAAATGTTCACCAAACACTAGAACTAACAAGCAGCTTAAAGTCAGACAGCTGTCCTTCTTGAAGCTCAAGATTAAATGTACACAGTCCAAGTCAAGCAGACACTAAATATATTTCAGAATCAGAGCTTCAGGAAGGAAGGATTTTCAAATACTGTACAATGGAAAAAAGAAATCACTGATGAAACCTATTAA
The DNA here is from genome assembly GCF_009828535.3 of Hylobates moloch. Lineage (NCBI taxonomy): Eukaryota > Metazoa > Chordata > Mammalia > Primates > Hylobatidae > Hylobates > Hylobates moloch. Next base: position 822,212 of record NW_026652309.1, on the reverse strand, counting down.
AATATCCTGAGAAAACACAGGTAAAATGTAGTCAAAAGAGCCAAAAGAAAAGATGGTCTCAGCAACTCCTGTCTCAACATTGGATAGCCTTGCAGAGATGATAAAACTTCTTGGTGATGTCTTAGCCTTGATCATATGGCAAAGGGAGGCTTCTCATGGCAATATTTTGCAAATAATGCATTAACTCTATTTAAAGTGCAATTCTAGGATATACACAAGAGACACAGTAATGTTAGTTATGCAGGAAGAAGCTCCGAGTCAGAATAATTTGAATAAAAGGTATGGCTCTAAAATACTAATTCTGATGTGTCTAATATAAATTAAAAAATGGTTCCAAGGATAATCCAAAAGTGATTTGGAGCAGTTGGAGAACATTCCAACATTACTCATTTATATGTGCATTGTGGAAGCATCTTTAAAAAGAAAAACTTATTCCATTTATTTATAATTACATCCTATGACTACAAGCCAATTGAGAAGGCAATCAAAGGAGAATTATAACATTTCTAGGAAAAATTAAATCTCATTGAAAGGTTAGATGTAGTCCCTAACTATTCCAGCCTGTACTTTGGTGTAATAAGGATGCCAAACTTGTCTTGGGCCCTGTAGTTGGTTGAATGATGGCCCCAGAAAGATACATCCACCTTATAACCCTTGGAACCTGTGAATTATGCCTTATTTGGAAAAGGGGTCCTTGTGGATATAATTAAGTTAAGGATCATGAAATGAGATCCCACTAGGTTATCTGAGTGGACATTTTCACTCGTGTCCGTGTAAAGAGACCACCAAACAGGCTTTGTGTGAGCAACAAGGCTGTTTATTTCACCTGGGTGCAGGCGGGCTGAGTCCAAAAAGAGAGTCAGCGAAGGGAGATAGGGGTAGGGCTGTTTTATAGGATTTGGGTAGGTAAAGGAAAATTACAGTCAAAGGGGGTTGTTCTCTGGCGGGCAGGGGCAGGGGTCACAAGGTGCTCAATGGGGGAGCTTTTGAGCCAGGATGAACCAGGAGAAGGAATTTCACAAGGTGATGTCATCAGTTAGGGCAGGAACAGGCCATTTTCACTTCTTTTGTGATTCTTCAGTTACATCAGGCCATCTGGAGGTATACGTGCAGGTCACAGGGGATATGATGGCTTAGCTTGGGCTCAGAGGCCTAACAGACACTTGACAGACACTAAATCCAAGGACAAATGTGCTGATACATGTCAACTTGAAATAGCCAAAAGGGTCAGAATTTAATTTAAAGCGAGTTTACTCCAGCATAAATTGGTGTGAGGCTGCCACTCCCCCCTCCCCCCAAGAAACACCAGCTCCAAAGGAATGGAGTCAGCCTGCCCAAGTAGGGAAGTGAAGGTTTCACTTATAGCAGCAGAGACAGAGGAGTTTTTAGCAGGATGAAAACTCATTCATACAAGGTTGTTGCATAGTTACAGCAATTTGGTTGGTTATAGGCAGTGTTTCTTTTGGGAAAGGGTGCATTTAACATTTCTTACAGAGGGTGTGATAGTCATGGGTTTTCTGTCATCTGGTCTAAGCAAAGCAGGACAGCAAGGGGAAGTTAATTGATAAAAGTGTCATTAATTTAAAAGGCAGGAGGTTTCTGTCCTTGACGTCATTTAATTCTTTCTAGTCATTGTACAGAACAAGACAAATAAGAAAGCGAGTTAATCTATAATCTGAGAACAGAAGTTGTGTCCATATGTGACTGAGCTCACAATCACATCTCTGTCAAGGCTTAAACTGTTTCTGGGGGTTCCAACAGCTTTTGAGTTGTATTTATTTTCACATAAAAGACAAAAAAGGGGAAGATGCAGACTCATAGAGGAAGGAGAGAGAAGAGATTGGAGTGATGCAGAAAAAAAGATGCAAAAAATGTCCGGAGCTTCCAGAACCTGAGAATGGCAGGGAAGGATTCTCCCCTAGAGCCTTCAGGGAAGGACAGCCCTGTTGAGACCTTGATTTGGAACTTCTGCCCTCCAGAGAAGACATTCCTGTTCTTCGAAGGCACCGACTTTGCGGTGATTTGTTATGGCAGCCCCTGGAAGTGAACAGTTCCCATGTTGAACCACATCACTATCCGTGGGTGATGCCAAGCTGAGAAGAGCAGCTATGACTTTGTCAATAGATCATGATCAAAACCCAAACAAAACAACTACAGCCTGAAATGCTGGGATGACTTCAACAAGGAGACTTACTAAGGGTATACAGAATGACAAGCCAAAGCACAGGACAGGCAAATGTGACAACCTGTGGAGAGGGACCCTGAAGCAAAGGCAATGCAAACTTCTGAAAGGGGCCACCACAGAGGCGTGGTGACACTGCAAGACTTTAACATGAGCACTGATCGCTTCCAGAGCTGGGACCACCTGCAGGGCTCCGACCCCACAGAAGCGCCCTGCTGAGTCGTGTGGCTCCACTTTAGGGTGGATGCAGGGAAGTCTGGCAGAAGAGCCTCCAGGATGGAAAAATAAGGCAAATCCTGCTCAAAGAAGATGGGAGCAGAGCAGGAGAACTTCCTGCAGAGACCCAGGAGCTACAGGAGGTGTTAATCACATCTGGGAGCTGCCAGAGGGAGGTTCTGAAACCAGTGAAATAATGAAGTTTCAGGTCAAGGTCAGCCAGACCTAACCAAATGCTGGGACATCCTGGGACCAGAGGCCTCTTCCCATTGTTGGCGGTTGAAAAGGGAAGAGAAAACAATTTTTAGGGAGGCTCAGGGAGTAACCCAGAATCTGAATACATTTTAGTAAGGAGGGAGAAAAATGGTAAATTTCCATAATAAAGAAGAGGAAATGTGGTGGAGGAGGTGAGAGGGAAGTGGCCCATTAGTTTCAAACTCCTGTGGGTCTCTTGAGGGCAGAAGCTCTATTTCATCACTTTTATTCTCAAGAAACCCCTTGGAACGCTGACTTAATATTTGTTAGCTGAATATTTTTCTGTAGCTTAATGTTTGTTTTCCATACATGGTAATCTTTTGAGAATAGCAGTAAGAAACTGACATTGTTTTGCCTCAGGGACTAGGAATGTCCCAGGTACTGGACCCATGGCTTCAGTTGGGAAATCTGTGTAATTGACATGATTTAGGGAAGGATTTGTTTTTTTTATTGTTTAAACAAGTACTTCCCTTATAACATTATTGATTCAGTCATCAACAAATATTTAATAAATGTTCACTGTGCTAGACAATAGGATGGCGATCACAGACCTCCACCCACTCTGTGCCAGGCAGCATCCAAGCACCCTCTAGCCACCAACTCACTACCTACTCTTGGCAACCCTGTGAAGTAGGTTCTTATTTCCATTTTGCACATGAGACCACTGAAACAATGAATAATGTAATTAGAAATAATTTGCATTTATTTGCAACAACAAAATAATTTGAAATGGAATGAAATAAGAAAAACTGAAATAATTTGCTCCAATTATGTGGATTATGTGGTGGTTGTGGGGAGGGTGGGAATGAACCCAGGAAGTCTGGCTCCAGCCAAATCCTGGGCTCCTCAACAGACTCTGAACTTCTATATGTACGATGACCAATGACGGGCAGAAGGACACCAGCCCATCCTCACGTCACAGGCAGAGTGGTGGAAGAGAGTCTTTAATCAAATACTTAATCAAATTATGAATCAAATAATGCCAAGTAAATATACAATTACAGTTGCAATTAGCCATATAGATGCATCACCAAGTGATTTGCTGTAGCAAAGGTCTGAAAATCTTTCCCCTGGAAAGGCATACTTAAGCTGATACCTAAATGATATCATGAATTTGGTTAAGAAGGTGGGGGAATGCTTTAGGCCAAAGTGAGTCACAGGCACAGATATGACTTTACATCTTGTACAAGGTCCAAGTATTTCCCAGCACCAGATGCATCTACCTTGTAGATCAGTGGTCTTAAAATGTGACGCATAGCTCAAGAGCAGCGGCAGCCCCTGGAAACTTATTGGAAATGCAAATTCTTGGGCTCCACACCATCGCTACTGAGTGGGGAATTGTGGAGGGTGGGCCCAGTGCTGTTTTAAAAAGCTCTCTAGTTGATCCTGAGCTCACTCAAGTTTGGGATCAGCTGCTATGGAAGATACAGTGGGCACACGCCCAGACCCCTTCCCCAGCAGATGTGCCCATTCCCCGTGGCTGAGTATTGGCCCCTGACAGCTCACAGCCACTGACTACCCACTCAGGAAGGCTGAGTCAGCACTGCTGAGTCAGCCTCACAGGAGCCTTTTGCTCCCGGATGCTGAGCTGCCTGTAGCCTCCACTCTCCCACCAGACCCCGATGACACATGACTCACATCATGCTCACTCCCTGCCTCAAAGTAAGAATTGTGCTGAAGTTGTGTAATCACCCCATGCGTTCCTCCTGCTCACTGCACAGGCAAAACCGATTCATTGAGACCATGGCATTGCAAGAAAGAGTGTAGCCAATGCGAGGCTGGCCACATTATGTGGGAGACGAAGTTATTACTCAAAATCAATTTCCCCCAAAATTCAGAGGTTAGAGTTTCTCAAGGACAGTTTGGTGGGCAGGGGGCTAGGAAATGGGTGCTTCTGATTGGTTGGGGATGCAATCAATGGGATGTGGAAATCGGTCCTCCTGCACTGAGTCCACTTTTGGGTGGGGCCGCAGGACTGTTTGAGTCACAGCTCCGGGTGGGGCCAACTGGTCTTCAGAAATGCAAAAGCTATAAAAGACATCTCAAAAGGTCAATCTTAGGTTCTAAAAGGGTGACACTAACTATAGGAGTAAATGGGGGAGGTGCAAATCTTACAACCTCTGAAACACTGGCTGGCAACTGTTTCACTATGCCTACATCTTAGCAGAATTCGGGCCCCTCTTATCCTCCCAATCTGGTGGCCTTCCATGAGGTTTATAAAGGTGGTTTCGTTGTGGGGAAAGGCTATTATCGTTTAAACTATAAACTAAATTTCTCCCAAAGTAAGTTTGGGCCAAGTCCAGGAATGACCAAGGGCAGTTTGGAGTTAAAGGCAAGATGAGGGTTGATTAGATCAGATCTCTTTCACTGCCATAATTTTCTCACTGTTATAATTTTTGCAAAGGTGGTTTCAGTTGTGCCCCAGAGCTGCCAGTGAGTCATATTCTAGTTTAGAACATTTCCCGTCTCCTTGCCCTCTCTGGCCTCCTTCTGTCTTCTTCTCCCAGAGACAATTTCCCAATAAACCTCTTGAACAAGAATCCCCATCTCAGGCTCTGTTTCTGGGAAATCTTACCTGGTGCAGGCACTGTCGTTCTGGAGGCCAGCAGATAGAGCCTGAAGCAAAACTGAGACGGAGACAACAGAAGCACCACTGTGGAGTGGGGGGCGCTCCTCCCCGGCCCTCTTGCCTTTTCTTTATCCCAATCATGCGCCTTCAGGCTCATCCCTCTCAACAGAAAAATTTGCCTGTGTTGGTGAAAAGAGTCAAACTCTGTAAAATATTTGAAGAGATTTCTTCTGAGCCAAATATGAGTGACACGGGCCTGTGACACAGCCTTCAGGAGATCATGAGAACATGTGCCCAAGGTGGTCAGGGTGCAGCTTGGTTTTATACGTTATAGGGAGACATAAGACTTCAATCAAATACATTTAAGAAATACATTGGTTTGGTCCAGAAAGGTGGGACAACTTGAAGGAGGGGGTGGCTTCCAGCTTATAGGTAGATTTTAAAATTTTCTGGTTGACAATTGGTTGAATTTATCCAACGACCTGGGATCAATAGAAAAGAATGTCTGGGTTGCGATAAGAGGTTGTGGAGACCAAAGTTTTATCAATGCAGATAAGGCCTCCAGGCAGCAGGCTTCAGAGAGAATAGGTTATAAAATATTTCTTATCTGACTTAAAGTCTGTGTTGATGCATCATGAGGCATGTCCAACCCCCACTTCCTATCAAGGCCTGAGCCAGGCTTTCAGGTTAAACTTCAAAAGAGTCCTGGCTAAGGAAGAAGTCCATTCAAATGGTTGGGGGATTTAGAATTTTATTTATGGTTTACACCTGCTTGATTACTAAAAACAAAGAGGTTATTGGTTGTGACATCCTTCTATCTGCTTCTACTTTACTTGGACTTCCGCTTAGCTCCAAGCAAATATTCTCAGTTCTTCTCAGTCTTTTCCTCTGCCATGCTCCTGTTGGGAGGCTCCCTCCGTCACGAGCAGGATGTGCAATGGTCAGTGCACAGGCTTCTGGCTTCCTTTAAGACAATCACCCTCTGTGTGCAGCCTGGTTGCAGTTGATGTTCTGCCTGATGGTTCCCAGGGTTCAGATGAGGCCAAAGAGATGCTTCCTCCAGGACACGGACTTTTGGGTCAAGGGATGCAGGACTAAGAACAAACACCATGGCTGATTCATCCCAACAGCTGCACTCTGACGAGACTCTCCAGTGCCTCCTGACACTCAGAGTCCGGCCGTTGCTCTGCCTCCTGTGCACAGGTTTGGTTTTTTGTTTTTGTTTTGTTTTGTTTTTGTTTTTGTTTTTTTGCCTTTCCTCCCATTTCTTCCATAAATTCTCCTTTGCTCAAGTAAATTTTCTAAAAGATACACCACCTTTATGAGAACAATTCATACCAGAAATATCAGCATCTTAACAAAATTAAGATTTATTCTTTACTCCTGCAAAATCCATTTTAGATCCAACAAACCTCTTCCATTTTGTAGCTTAGCCATGAGAAACAAGTGGCCACTGAGATCACTACTTCAGGACAAGAAAAAAAAGGAGGAAGAGGAGGCGCTTCTGGTCTTAACTGTTGCAGCGACTCCCCACCCCCAGCCAGGGGATGATTGCCTCACTTGTCCCATGCTCAAGTGCAAAGGAGGCAGAGAAAAGTTGAGAGAACACCATCTCTCTTGCTCCTTTTAATCCCAACACCATTCTCCCCACTTACCCTTCTTCACCACTGACTCTCTGATCACTCCTGGTTACTCCCTGCCACTTGGTTTTGCTTCCAGTAGGTGCCACTTGAAAGCATTTTTTTTTTTTTTTTTTTTTTTGAGACGGAGTCTCACTCTGTTTCTTAGGCTGCAGTGCAGTGCCGTGATCTCGACTCACTGCAACCTCCACCTCCCAGGTTCAAGCGATTCTCCTGCCTCAGTCTCCTGAGTAGCTGGGACTACAGACATGCACCACCATGCCCAGCTAATATTTGTATTTTTAGTAGAGACAGAGTTTCACCATGTTAGCCATGCTGGTCTTGAGCTCCTGACCTCAGGTGATCCGCCCACCTCAGCCTCCCAAAGTGCTGAGATTGCAGGCGTGAGCCCCTGCGCCCAACCTGAAACCATTCTCTTGATATCATTGAGAACCTCCCTGATCCCTGCTCCCTCACTGAGGGTCTTCCCTCAGTTTCTTATCTGCCTGCCTTTCCCTACAGTATTTGATGTTTCCCCATCCCTTCCTCTGAAGAGTTCTCTATTCCCTTTAAATATATAATAGTGCCCTAGTCTGACCTGGTAGACACCTTTTCCTATCTCCATATCCTATTTTACTTCTGATTCCTAACCCCTAAGTATAGTTCTTCAAATTTACAAACTAAGCTCTCTTCTTTCTCCTTATAGTTTTAGAAGCTCCATCTAGTTTCATAACTTGAGTTATTGCCTTTCTGAAAGTAATTCCTAAATGGTAATACTTAATCCTGATACTGACTCAGAACTTCCTGCAGAAATGCAAGTCCATCTGGTTTTTGAACAGATCCACCTCCAGATGTTCATACCCACGATAATGATGCAATCGTCTTCCTATCTAGCAGTGGATCCACTAAGCTAGGTCCCTTTGGCCTTGGGTGCCACTGATGGCCACTTCTCTCCTAGGCTGCCCTGAACCTCATGACTATGCTTGTCCCTGAGCAACCTCTTTCCATTTCCAGAAGACTGTACTGTTAGGTTTTAGTGAATTTTGGTTGGATTATAAATAAATTCTCCTGCCTGGTATTTCCTTCAGGATTTTTCATTTTCCTGCTGTTCCCTGTGGTGCTAGATTAATCTCCTTAAACTGCTATCAAAGAAAAACTGCGTGAGGTGGGATAAACAGGCAAGGAAGACTTTATTCAAGACTGGGGCAATAGGAGAGAGAGATTGAACTCGACTCCACTGAAACAAATGGCAGGATAGTGTTTAAGTGCTGGGATGAGCCAGTGCAGAGGGATGGGAAGACGTCAGGAGTGAGGTTGGCCAATGCAATTAAGCCATCTGGATTTTCCGATTGGTGCTTATAAAACTAGGCTCTCACTCTCCCACAGAGATGATTACTTTTCAAAGGAATCACTTCCAGCTCCTTGAGAAAAATATTCCTGAGTGTAAAACTAGCAAGAATCTAGGAGAAGATTTGTATCTCACATGGGCAGAGAAATGATTTGCAATTTCAAGTCTTTCTAAAGTTAATGCTCTAAGCAAAGGAAGGTCAGAAAGAAGTCTTTCCGGAGTCCAGTGAAGATGAGGGTTATGTTAGGCCCACATGGTCACCGCACGGCTGACCTGGCCACTGGACTGCTGGAGTCCATGCAAAGGCCCCTCTGCCATCCGGCGATCCTGCAGATTCCCTGCAAGGGACTCAAGGCTCCAGGACCTCGGCTCCATCCTTAGCACTCATTCATGGCCTCATCATTTCCATTCCTGATCACATCCCAGAGGGCCTGTCCTAAATATTTCTGTGCCCATGTCTCCTTCATTCCCTGTCATTCCCTTTCTCTATCGCCAAACATTGAATTTTCAAACAACCTTCAAGGCCCAAATCAAATGAACTTTCCATAAAATTTCCCTAAATGCCACCCTTGGGCCCACACCGTGAAGTATTAGTTTTCCATTCTTGTTGTCTTCATGGCAAGACTAAATGAATGAACGAGTGAAGAACAAATGAAGGAGTGAAATACATGATGTGGAGAGGTCTTCCTCTCTGTGTTTCAGCTTCAAAGTTAGATTTAAGTTGTCAATACCAGTTTTAGAATGTGGAATTTACACATATTTTAAAATATCAAAAATGTGCCAGTTCAAGTAATGTCCTTCTGAAGCAAAATGTATCGTCACCTAGCTCTTACTTCAAAATGCTCAAGAGCAATATCCACGTGGCTACTGTTTCAGTCTCTAGTAGCACGTGGGTAAAGTACTATCTCTTGTTGAGTTTGGGCAGTTGCTTTTGCATATGAGAGGACTAGTCATTAACCAGCAGAATTTTCTGTGATACCTACATTTCCCCCTACAGTTAATTCTCCCTTAATTCAGAATATCCTGAATTTTATAGCTCAGGAATTTGTGCAAGTGGAATTTGTTTCACGAATAGCATTAGCTTATAGACAACAGCACATGTACGGCCACTTTTTCCAATATTCATGTAAACTTTTATGGACAACAATAAATAGAGGCTGAAGGGAATACATATTTCAAAATAGAAAAGTGTAACACCTATATTCTTGACAGGAAAACATTGTAAGTGCATTCAGATTTTGCATCTATATTAGTAGAGAAGTTAGTGCCTTGCTAGCCCTGGCTTAACGGTGAAGATGGTATTTGTTCCTTTTCCTACCCTCTTCTATTCTAAGGTGAAGATGATTAATATGTTGCCAAAGGAATCGTATAATAAGCTTTTCTGACCAGAGTATTCCTTGAGCTAACCATGTAACAGCTCACTGCTGCACAACTGAGGACATTGATGAATAGTTTTATGATTCATCTGGGCAGATCCACGAAGCCAATTACTTCATAAGGTGGCATTTCATCACAGTTGCCTTTGATCCTCTGTGGCTGGCTCATTGATTAGAGCTTGCAAAGGAAAGCAAGTGTAACAGCCTGAGATCCAAAATTGCTGACAGTTGCTCCTGGACTTTAGCATGGGTGTTCTGACAATGTGGTTGTAATTTCTTTAGGCTGGCTTAATTACTCTACCCTTATATGAGGTTTAGTAACTTGACATAAAGTGGAAGAAAATCCATGGTAACATTAGACAGAATCTGCAATTCCTAGATTCTGATAGGACTCATCTGGAACTGCCTTCCCATCCACCCTCCCTTTTTATTGAAGAATTTGATCACTGAATCTGGACACGCATCTATGCATCATTTGCTCAGTTTGGAGGAGTCAGTTAAATTAAAAATTCAAGCTGAAAATACGTGCATTAGTAGGTAGTTTTGGTTTTTCTAGCTTAAATACAATAGAATTATATCTGGGTACAATTTCATTGATGCATTATGCTGTTAACAAGAGGAACAATTTGCAACTAGCAAATGGTATGTGGATCCATGTACACGCATAATTGGAAAATTAGGTGCAAATAAAATATTTTTTCAAACGATGTATTTTTGCACAGTTTGCTCTCCTTTAACCTCATGCTGATGCATAATTAATAGAGAGATGTAGTCACTTAACTACTGACTTCTAGAGACTGCCCGCAGTCATCTGTTCCATCTCAGAGACCCAGTGCAGTGTGACATCCAATGACATTTTTGCCATTGGAATGCAGACTAGTTAATGATGAGAAAGAAGCTTCTTGTCTAGGAAAAAAGCAGGAAGCAGGCAGTAGTTTCCTCTAGTGAGGGACATGGAACTTCCTTGGGATCACTGCCATTTAGTGGGATGGCACAAGAGAACTCTGGAGCTGGGAATCAGAGCTGGTATGCGTTTTAAAAAATAAATGTTTCACTGTATTTTAAGAGTTTTAAAATTACAAAAATAAATATGAAGATATGTTACAGTTTGAATATATGTCCCCACCAAATTTCACATTGAATTTTAATCCCCAGTGTTGGAGGTGGGGATCCAATCACCTGGTGGGAGGTGACTGTATCCTGGGGGCAGGCTTCTCATGAAGGTTTATCACCATCCTCTTGGTGCTGTTCTTGCAATGGTGAGTCCTCAGGACATCTGGTTGTTTGAAAATGTGTGGCAATTTCCCACTACTCTTTTGCTCCTGCTCTGGCCATGTGATGTGCCTGCTTCTGCTTTACTTTCTGCCATGAGTAAAAGCTCCCTGAGGCCTCCCCAGAAGCTGAGATATGGGCACCGTGCTTGTACAGCCTGCAGAACCGTGAGCCAACTAAATCTCTTTTCTTCGTAAATTGTCCAGCCTCAGGAATTTCCTTATAGCAATGCAACAACAGCCTAATGCAAGATGGTACAGAGTCCCCATATGTCCTACACCCCGGCCCTTGTTATTTTAACTGCTTTATTGCGATGTAATTCATATACCATAAAATTCACCTATGTAGACCATACAATTAAATGGATTTTGGTGTATTTGGAGTTGAGCAACTATCATCACAACTAGAGCATTTTCATTATCCTAAGAAGAAACTCAGTACCCAACATCAGTCACTCCTCTTGCTTCCATGCCCCTCAGCCCTAGTCAGCCTCTGATCAACACAAGCCTATCACTATAGATTTGCTTATTCTGGACATTTTGTATAAATGGAAAAATATATGATGTAGCCCTTCATGACTGGCTGCTTTCTTTTAATGTAATGTTTTCAAGGTTCAGCCATGTGGTAGCCAGTATCAGAACTTCATTCCTTTTTGTTGCCAAATTATAGGTTATAGTATGAAGACGCCACATTTTATTTAACTGTTTAATAGTTGATGGACATGGTGTTGTTTCTATTTTTTGGCTACTATGGATATTACTGTCATGAACATTTGGGTACAAGTTTTTCTGTGGCCACGTATTTTTATTTCTCTTGGTTAAATACCTAGGAGTGGAATTGCCAGGTCATATGGTAACTGCATGTTGAAACTTTTGAGGAGCTTCCAGACTGTTTTTCAAAGTGATGGCACAATTTTACTTTCCCCCCAATAATGTATGAGGGTTGCAATGTCGCTACATATTACCAACATTTGTCATTGTCTTTCTCTTTCTTTCTTTCTTTCTTTCTTTCTTTCTTTCTTTCTTTCTTTCTTTCTTTCTTTCTTTCTTTTCTTTCTTTCTTCTTTCTTTCTTCTTTCTTTCTTCTTTCTTTCTTCTGTCTTTCTTCTCTTTCTTTTTTTATTTTTTTTTGAGGTGGAGTCTTGCTCTGTCACCCAGGCTGGAGTGCAGTGGCATGATCTTGGCTCACTGCAACCTCCGCCTCCCCGGTTCAAGCGATTGAACTCACTGCCTCAGCCTCCCAAGTAGCTGGGACCACAGGTGCATGCCACCACACCTAGCTAATTTTTTGTATTTTTAGTAGAGATGGGGTTTCACTGTTTTAGCCAGGATGGTCTCGATCTCCTGACCTCATGATCCACCATCCTCAGCCTCCCAAAGTGCTGGGATTACAGGTGTGAGCCACCGCACCTGGCCATCTGTCTTTTTGATGATAGACATCACAGGAGTGTAAAGTGATATTTACCTATATTGGCTTTGTATTTCTCTGATGGCTAATGATTTTGAACACTGTTTAATGTGTTTATTGGCCATTTTTAAATCTTTTTTAAAGAAAGTCTATTCATATAATTTGCTCATTTTAGAATGAGACATTTTCTTTTTATTCTTGAGTTTGAAGGGTTCTTTCTTTAACAGATGAATGATTTGTATATGACGCTGCTATGTAAATTGTTTTCTTAAATTTCCTTCCACCCTGTGGCTTGTCTTTATTTTCTTGGTGCTGCTCTTTGAAGCATAAAAACGTTAATTTTCATAAAGTCAAATTGATCCTTTGTGCTTCCAGTATCTCACTTAAGGGAACTTTGACTAATTCAAGGTCATAATGATAGACGTCTATGCTTCCTTCTAAAAGTTTTATAGTTTTAGTTGCTACATTTAGGCATTTAATCCACTGTGAGTAAATTTTTGTACATGGTGGAAGGAAGGGTTCTAATTTAATTCTTTTATAGGTGGATATCTAGTTGTCCCAGCACCATTTGTTCAAAAGACCCATTTATGTTTAACTGAGCTGTCTTGTCACCCTTGTCAAAAAACAATGGACTATAAATATATGCGTTTCTTTCCATGCTCTCAGTTTTATCCCACTGGTCTATATGTCTGTCCTATTAACAATATCACACAGTCTTAACCTTGTATCTGTAAATTTGGATAGTATTGTCATTTAAAAACCACTAGGTCTTTTGATTTATGAACATAGGGTATTTTAAAATTTATTTAGGTTTTTCAAAATTTATTCAACAGTGTTTTGCTGTTTTTCAGAGTACAGTTGCCCCTCAGTACGCATGGGGGATTGGATCCAGGACCCATATGCAAAACAAAACCCACATGCAAATGGAAAATCAAGTCCCTGAGGTAAAATGGTTAAGTAACTTTGCATATAACCCCATGAACACCCTCTTGAATATTTTAAATCATCTCTAGATTACTGGTAATACCTAATACAATGTAAATGCTATGTAAATAGTTATACTGCATTGTTTAGGGAATAATGACAAGAAAAAAATGTTGCACAGGTTCACAACAGATGCACCCATCCTTTAAATAAAAAATTCTCCATCTGCAGTTGATTAAACCCACAGATGCAAAACCCGCAAATGCAAAGGGACAACTGTGTAAGTTTTGCACCTGTTTTGTTAAATTTATGCCTAAGTGTCTCTTTATTTTTGCTACTATTGTAAATTGTTTTCTTAAATTTTATGTTTGTACTGTTCATTGGTAATGCACAGAAATACAATTGTTTTGTATGTTTATCTTGTATACTGGAATATGCTGAATTTGATTATTAGTTTTAACAGTGTTTAGTGGTTTTACAATTTTCTGTATGAATGATCATATTATCTTCAAATAGAGATAGTTTTATTTCTTCCTTTCCATTCTGGATGTTTTTTTATTTCATATCTTATCCTATCTACACCTCCACTACAACTCCAATTGAATAAAAATGGCAAGAATGGGAATCTATGCTTGATTCCTGATCTTAGGGAAAATTTTCATCTTTTTCATTAAGTTTGAAGTTAACTATGGGATTTTTCATAGGTGCCTTTTTTCTTGTTGAGGAAGTCCCCTTTTATTTCTAGTTTGCTGAGTGTTTTATCATGGAGGGACATTGTGCTTTGTCAAATTCTCTCTGTGTAAATTGGGATAATAATGAAGGTTTTCACCTCCTTGATTCTATTGATACGGTGTTAATTTTTTTTTTTTTGACTGGGTCTCACTCTGTCATCCAGGCTGGAGTGCAGTGGCACAATCTCAGCTCATTGCAACCTCTGCTTCCCCAGCTCAAGCGATCCTCCCACCTCAGCACCCCAAGTAGCTGAGACTCCTATATTACATTATTTATTTTATTGTTCTAATTTTGACCATTTGGAGCTTTTTCTGCTGGCTCATGTGTTCCTTTGACGTGCCACATCATTGTGTGAGTGTGTGTATTTGTGCTTGGTTAGCACTATATCGCTTATTGATACTAAATTGATGATCTAGGTTAATCACATGTTTTCTAACTTTATTCTATAATCAGTCATTTCTCCAAGAAGCCCTATTTCCTTTCATTGGAGAATAGTGTTAGAAATCAAAATATTATCACTTAATATTCTTGTTATTAATGAGGTATCATTACTTCTAGGAAATCTCAGGTAACTGAGCAAGGAAACATGTGTAAATACCAACCCATGTCTGCACTCATATCTATAAATATTTCTAGATCAACCTCTCCCTGTCTCTCAAGCTAAACATGAGTTCATACAGAAGTCTCTTATCCACTACCACATGGATTATTCTAGCCTTCTCTCATTGTTTATCTGTAAAGTCCCACACTAACAGTGAGTAACCTGGTTTCAACCATCCACCAACCATTTACTCAATTATTTATCTCTATTTACATATATAGCAGTATAGAATTGCTAAAACATACTCCCATGGGAAACAACATTATCAACTAGACTATGGTGCTTATGTGCAGATTATTTTTTTTAGTTTTGCATATTCCACTCATTTCCAAAGTTACACAGGTCAGCAACATTTTCCCCACTTCCGTCAGTGGCATTATGTCATTTATCAGCAACATAGTCAGATGTTTCGTCACATTCTGCGTTCCATCTCAGAATTCCCCCAGCCACCAAAATGCTTTTTATTTATATTTATATATATTAAGGTTCACTTTGTGCTATAATGTTCTTTAGGTGTTAAGAAATAAATAATATCATATATACACTATTAGAGTGCAACAGAGGATAGTTTCACCACCTTAAAGAGAAATCCCTGTATTTCACGTATTCAACATTCTCCTCCTTGCGTAAATGCCTCCAAATCTGTTCTTTTTTTTAATGTTGTGTGGGTTAGTCTATGTTTTTTAGCTTTCCATATAATTGTTAGAGTCAGGTTATTTATAGTTACAAAGTGGCTCACTGAGACTTTTATTAGTATTGCATTGAATTTATAGGTCAATTTGGAAAAAGACAGACACTTTAACAATATTAAATTCTCCAATTCATGAACCTGGACTATATCTCTATTTACTTAGATATTATTTTATTTTCTCTATTTTTTTTAATTTTCAACTTCATTGATTTCTGCTCTTATTTTATTCATTACATTTTTTCCTCATGCTACAGGGTTAAATTGTACACCTTTTTCTGGATTCCTAAGGTGAAATATTATATTGATTTACATTTTTCATCTTTCTAATACATTCATTTCATGCTATACATTTTATTTTAAAGAATGCTTTCACTTTCTTCCACTTTTTAAAGTAATTTTTATCTTTATTTAGTTCAAATTACTTTTTACATTTCTCTTGAGACTTTTACTTTGATCTATATGTTATTTAGAAATGTGCTATTTAATCTCCAAATAGTTGGAAATTTTCTAGTTATTTTTGCTATTATTTGGTTTCTGGTTTAGTTCCATTGGGATCTGAAATATATTTTTATGATTATTAAAAATTTATTAAATGTAATAATTCATGACACAGAAAGTGATTTATTCTGGTGCATGTTCCATGTGAACTTCAGAGAAAAGCATATCCTTCTGTTGTTGGATAGAGTGTTTTATAAATGTCAATTAAATCAAGTTGATTGATAGCACTGTTCACATCAACTACTGATTTTCTGCTTGCTAAATCTATCAATTACTGACAAGAGGTCTGTTGAAATCTCCATTTATTATAGTGGATTTGTCTATTTCTCCTTGCAGTTCTATCAGTTTTTGCCTCATGTATTTGGATGCTCTCTTGTTAAGAATATGTAGGTATACCCATTTGATTGTACTTGGTTTTACTGCACTTTGCAGATACTGCAGGGTTCTTTTTGTTTATTTTTATTTATTTATTTATTTATTTTGAGATGGAGTCTCATTCTGTCACCCAGGCTGGAGCGCAGTGGTGTGATCTCAGCTCACTGCAACCTCCGCCTCCCGGATTCAAGCAATTGTCTGCCTCAGCCTCACAAGTAGCTGGGATTACAGGCATCCACCACCACACCTGGCTAATTTTTGTAGTTTTAGTAGAGACAGGGTTTCACCATCTTGGCCAGGCTGGTCTTGAACTCCTGACCTCATGATCCACCCTCCTCGGCCTCCCAAAGTGCTGGAATTACAGGCGTGAGCCACCATGCCCAGCTGATACTGTGCTTTTTATACAAATTATAGTGTTGTGGCAATCCTGCACTGAATGAGTCTATCAGCACCAATTTTTTTTCCACTAATTTGGGCTCACTTTTTGTCTCTGTGTCACATTTCGGTAATTCTCTCAATATTTTAAACTTCTAATCGTTATTAGATCTGTTATGGTCATCTGTGATCAGTGATCTTTGATGTTACTATTGTAATTATTTGAGGAACCAGAAACTGCGCCCATATAGGACTGCAAACAATCAATAAACGTGTGTGTTCTGACTGATCCCCTGACAGGCCATCCATCTCTCTCCCTCTCCTCAAGCCCCCCCCATTCTCTGATTCACAACATTATTGAAATTAGGGCAATTAATAAACCTACAGTGACTTCCAGGTGTTCAAGTGAAAGAAAAGTCACACATCTTTCACTTCAAATTAAAAGCCTGACGTGACGAAGCTTAGTGAGGAAGGCGTGTGGAAAGCCCAGACAGGCCTCTTGTGCTAAAAGATAACCAAGTTGTGAATGCCAAGAAAAGTTCCTGAAGGAATTTCAAAGTGCAACTCCAGTAAACACACAAGTGATAACAAAGCAAAACAGCCTCATTGCTGATGTGGGGAAAGCTTTAGTGGTCTGGATAGAAGATCAAACCTGCCACAACATTCCCCTAAGCCAAAGCCTAATCCAGAGCAAGACCCTAACCATCTCCAGTTCTGTGAAGGCTAAGAGAGGCGAGGAAGCTGCAGGAAAAAAAAAAAAAAGTTTGAAGCTTGCAGAGGTTGGTTCATGAGGTTTCAGAAAAGAAGTAATCTCCATTGCATGAAAGTGCAAGGTGGAGCAGCAAGTGTTGATGGAGAAGCTGCAGCAAGTGATCCAGATCTAGCTAAAATAGTTCATGAAGGTGGCTACACTAAACAACAGAATTTTAATGTAGATGAAACAGCCTTCAATTGAAAGAAGATGCTATTTAGGACAGGCTGACTCTAGTTAGGGGCTAATGCAGCTGGTGACTTTAAGTTGAAACCAAGGCTAATGTACCCTTCTGAAAATCCTAGAGCTCTTAAGACCTATGCTAGATCTACTCTGCCTGTGCTCTAGAAATGAAACAATAAAGCCTGAATGACAGCACATCTATTTACAGCATGATTTACTGACCGTTGTGAGCCCACTGTTGAGATCTACTGCTCAGAAAAAAGATTCCTTTTAAAATATTGCTTCTTGGCCAGGTGCGGTGGCTCACACCTGTAATCATGGCACTTTGGGAGGCCGAAGTGGGTGGATCATGATGTCAGGGGTTCAAGACCAGCCTGGCCAAGATGGTGAAATCCCATTTCTACTAAAAATACAAAAAAATTAGCCGGGCGTGGTGGCACGCACCTGTAATCCCAGCTATTCCAGAGGCCGAGGCAGAGAATTGCTTAAACCTGGAGGGGCGGAGGTTGCAGTGAACCGAGATCACGCCACTGCACTCCAGCCTGGGAGACAGAACGAGACTCTGTCTCAAAAAAAAAAAAAAAAAATGCTTCTCATTGACAATACACCTGGTCACCAAAGAGCTCTGATGGAGATGTACAAGGAGATTAACACTGTTCTCATGCCCGCCAACGCAACATCCATTCTGCACCCAAAGATCAAAGAGTAATTTCAACTTTCAAATCCTATTGTTTAAGAATTATATTTTGTCAGGCTACAGCTTCCACAGGCAGTGATTCCTCTGATGGATCTGGGCAAATTGAAACTTTCTGAAAAGGACTCATCATTCTAGATGCCATTAAGAACACTCATTATTCATGGGAAGGGGTCAGAATATCAACACTAGAGGAAGTTGGAAGAAGTTGATTCCAATCTTCCTGGATGACTTTGAGGAGTTCAAGATTTCAGTGGAGAAAGTAACTTCAGATGTGGGAAAAGCAGCAAGAGAACTAGAATTAGAAGTGGAGCCTGTAGCTGTCATTGAATTGCTGCAATCTCATGATAAAACTTGAATGCATAAGGAGTTGCTTCTTATGGATTAGCAAATAAAGTGGTTCGTTGAGATGGAATCTACTCCTGGTGAAGATACTGTGAACACTGTTAAAACGACAACAAAGGATTTAGAATATTAGGTAAACTTAGTTGATAAAGCAGCAGCAGGGTTTGAAAGGATTGACCTCAGTTTTAAAAGAAGTTCTACTGTGGGTAAAATGATATAAAACAGCATTGCATGCTACAGGGAAATCTTTCATGAAAGGAGGAGTCAACTGATGCAGCAAACTTCAATGTTGCTTTATTTTAAGAAATTGCCAAAGCCACCCCAACCTTCAGCAACTACCACCTTGATCAGTCAGCAGCTTTCAACATTGAGGCCAAGACATTCCCCCAGCAAACAGACTATGGCTTGCTGTAGGTTCAGATGGTTAGCACTTTTTAGCAATAAAGTATTTTTAATGAAGGTATGTACATTATCTTTTTAGACATAATGCTGTTGCACACTTAATAGCATTATATACATTGAGAAACCAAAAAATTTGTGTGGCTCACTTTATTGCAATGTTCATTTTATTGTGGCGGTCTGGAACCAAACCTCCAGTATCTCCAAGATATGCATGCACATACTTATGCTTGCTAATTCTTTTTCTTAGAAAATTGGCCCTTTATTGTTATGTGAAGCTTCTTTTTATCCTCAATAGTTTTCCTTTCTCTGAGCTCTGCTTGGCTCGAAATCACTATAGCCACTGCAGATAATTTTCATTGGTGTTACTGTGAGGTATCTTTTTTTTCCCCATCCCTTTGTGGTGAATTTATCTGAGTGTTTATATTTAAAGTGGATTTCTTATGGACAACATGTTGTCAGGTCTTGTTTGTTTATCTTTTCTACTCTAGTGGTCTTATTTTTTAATCCACTCTACAATCTTTTCCTTTTAACTAGTTTGTTTAGACCATTCATATTTATAGTGGTTATTGATATGGTTGGACTAATGTCTGCCATGTTTGTATGTGTTTTCTTTTTGTTGCAGTTGTTGTTTGTTTCTTTATAATCCCTCCACTTTTCTTTCTCTATTAAATTGAGAATTTCATATGATTATATTTTATCACCTGTCTTAGAATGTTAGCAATACTTCTTTTTAATATGCTTAGTGTTTACTCTAGTTTTCTATGTACCTTTTTAACTAATGTAAGTCCACCTCCAAATAACACTATACCATTTCACATGTCCTATAGGTAACTTATAGCATTTCCACTTTCTCCCTTGCATCCCGTAAGATGCTACTGTTATTTATCTTCCCCACATGCTATATTCATTACCTGTCTGATAAATTGAGAATGAGAACCATACAATATTTTATTGTATTTTCATTAACTTTTCTCTGAAGCTCTTCCTTTTTGTATGTAGATATGAATTTTGGTTCTATAGCATTTACATTTTTCTGAAGAACTTATTTTACAATTTCAGGTAGGGAAAACCTGCAGCCAATGAACTCCCTCAGATTCTGTTTGTTAGAGAAAGTCTTTATTTCTACTTCACTTGTGAATAACAATTTTGTGGCTATAGAATGCGAGGTGAATAGGGGTTTCTTTTTTCTGTCAACACTTTAAATTTTTATCTCTGCTCTTTATTTTGTTTATTTTTTTTTTGCATGATTTCTGATGATAAACCCACTGTAAATTATGTCCTTATTCTTCTAGGTTTGCTCCACAGTGAGTAAAACAATTTTTTTGTCTCTAGCTTCTTTTGATTTTCTTTTCATTTTTTTTGTTTCTGCAGCTTAAATATGTTATGTGTAAGTGTATATTTATTGATAATTAATATTCTTGCTATTGGGTGAGCTTTCTGGACCCATATTTGGTGTCTATCATTAACTTTGGAAATTCCTTGGCAATTATTACTTCACAATTTATTCTGATCTGTCTCTCTTTAATCTCTTTTTGGTAATCCAAATATTCATGTTTTTTACCTTTTTAAATTGTACTAGAGATCTTTGATGTCCCATTCCTGCTGTCGTCGTTGGCGCTGTTTTCTGGTTTTTTTTTCTTTCCATCTCATTTTGGGAAGTTTCTCTTGCCATATTTTCAGGCTCATCAACTCTTTCTTCTAGTCTCTCCCATCTATGATAAGCTCATCAAAGGACATGTTTTATTTGTGTTATAGTAGGGTTTTTTTTGAGTTCTACTATTTCTGTTTTGTTATTTCCCAGAGTTTCCACCTCTCTTCTTACCATACCCATCAGTTCTTGCATATTATGTACCTTTTTTTTAAATTAAAGCCTTTAACATGTCAATCATCATTTTATAATTCCAGTATCTGAATCAGGTTACTTGACTAAAGTTTTATCAATGGTTTTGGGCACTGTGGCTTAGCTTGATCAACATTTCCTAAAGTGAAGCAAGTGAAACATTAGCCTTCTAGAATTATTTTCCTAGAAAAAAAAATTGTGCATATCCGTTTATTAGATATATACTTATTAGCAATCTACACTAGATATTAGTATATTAAGGATTTATTGAATGTAGAATTAATTTTAGAGGGCTACAGTAGAGAAACTAATTTGCCTAACAAAAGATTTCTCAACTTATTTGAGTTTAGAGACGTTCGTGGATACTTGTATTTCCTATGTCTTGTGTTCCCTGGAATATGCTTTGGTAAACAATACTGTAATTGAAATATATTTCTCCGCCACTCCTTCATTCTTTTCTAGATTTTGTTAGACTATGCATTTTTTTGCATATAATAGGTTCAAAAACATTTGATTTGATATTTATTATGGTATTCACTATGAAACTGTCCCAGGAGTCTTAGGTGTTCATTAAGCCTTTTATTTGTATATTTTTAGTTATGTGCTTTTTAAACTTAGAAGACAAAGCAAATGTATAGAGTATCTTTACCTAGTCAGCATCTATGAAAGCTCCAGTTCCGAAACAAAGCAAAAATTTATTTTTTTCATATACCAATTGCCATTAAGTGCCAAGATATGCCAAGTATAGTTCTGAATGTTCTGTCTTAGCTGAGGAAACAGAAAAGGTCCTGCGTGACGGAGTGTGTAGTCTAAGTTATAACGCTGTGTTCTTGAACCAGCCCTTCCCTAAGAGACACACAGATCATGGCTTGTACTGTTTCTTATTTGTTAAGGCCGATGAATCATAATGAAGATGTGTCATGAGAAAGCCTGACAATTCTATTGTTTCCTTAGAACAAGTTGCATTTAAATCAGGGATTTCCAAAGTGTATGCCATGAAGCACTATGGAGTGTTAATATGTGCAATGAAAAACATGTTCCAAGATGAAATAATCTGCAGTACTTTGTGTTTAAGAAAATTAAACCTATTTACTTAGCGAAGGCACTCTTAGCACCTTTAACACGTGTTCAATACTGTTATGCCAGGTTAATCTATCTGTGTATGAGGGGTTATCTACAACATTTCCCAAACTAGCTTTCCAGGGAATATCTCATAAATGTGATGTTCCATAAGTTATGTTTGGGGAAATACATTTCTATTCCCTGTGTACATAAGAAATGCCAATGTACTCAGATAAGAAATTTGTAAATGTGCCAATTTTATAAGCCCCCTTACTAAGGAATGAAAAAATCTCAGGGGGAAATATACCAAATTTATAATTCTGAATAATTTGAACTTTAAAGATGCTTTACATATTCAAAAAAAGTCAAAAAAGGAGAAAAAAATCACATTGCAAACTGAAAACAAGCTGAAACAAATGGACCTATTTTTATATCAAAGTGGTAACATAATAACACGGAGAAAAATTATTTCAAGTAATCTTTGAAAACAGCAACCTGACTTTAAATTCTTGGTGGTTATATTCAAAAGATGAAGAGAATTATAGAGAAATCTTGAATTCACTCAGTGGATTTATTGTTAGTAGTAATTTGGGTATCATAATTTTGACATCATTTAATGTATTTTTTAGAATAAATAACTGTTAATGTTATTAGTACAAACATATACATATCTATACACACATAAAATCAAAAAGGATAAGAAAATAGACCATGTCTTCATGAATTTGCCCAGGAAATAGTAATAAAACAGGAATTTAAAGCACACACACACATGCACATACACACACACACACATCCTAGCTTTACCTACTCAGAGGCTTTTAAAAGCAGGGATGCCTCAGAGCTGGTAGCATACGAGCTTAGCTCTTGGCTTCTAAGCAGCATTTCCCATTAAAAGAAAGGAGAGCTCAAAGATATACAACGGTGTATCAAAGGTGACTCCATTGGATAAATGTGGGATAATTTAAGCATCAAAAAACAAAACAAAACACAAAGTGGGTTTCTTTTTTTTTTGAGATAGGATCTGGCTCTGTGGCCCAGGTTGGAGTGCAGTGCTGCAGTCACGGCTTACTGCAGCCTCGCCCTCCCAGGCTCAAGCAATCCTCCTGCCTTGGCCTCCTGAGTATCTGGGACCACAAGTTGTGTGTGTGTGCATGTGTGTGTGTGTGTGTGTGTGTGTGTGTGTGCGCGCGCGTGCACGCAGGAGCATGTGTGTGTGTGTGTTTTAAAACATTTTTAAAGTTTTCTTTTGTAGAAATGTGATCTCACTGTGTTGCCCAGGCTGGTCTCAAACTGCCAAACACCTGGCCTCAAGTGATCCTTCCACCTCTGCTTTCCAAAGTGCTGGGATTACAGGTGCGAGCCACTGTGCCCGGCCACCAATGGTTTTAACTGTAAATACATGAGCCAATAATAATATTGAACTACAAAACAAACCAGAGCAGACACAAAATGGGAAACCCAAAACAGAGAGTGTGGGAGAGGAGGGGCTGCGCCTCCCAGGTTCCTCTTCAGAAAAGCCTCTGCAGGGCAGCAGCAGGGGGCGCAGGCAGCAGGCAGACCCTGAGCTGCAGCTCCTCCCACCAGGCTCTGCCTGGGATCCAGGGAGCACCTCCCTCAGGCTAGTGCTCTTTGGGGTGGCAGGAGCCCTGAGTGAGGCAGGATGGAAAGTCCCGGCCACTTCAGCCCCACACAGGGCCACTGGGCAGCTGACCCGTTCTGAAGGCGATGCCGGCCCCAGAGTTTTCCTCCAGGTTGGCCAGGGCTTGCTCCACCTGCACTACAGTTCAGCTTCGCCCTCTGCCCAGTTCTCCCCTTCCTTCATAGGTGAGCATCTCTAATACACATCCGGCAGCCCAAACTCCATCTTCGCATTAGATGGGGAGGGGGGAATCCAAACTGTGACAAGAAAACTGAAAAAGAAAACTCATTTGTCACTATTGACAGTGACAATCAGGACCACATTTTACCCTGAAAGTTGGGAAAGAATTAAGCATTTACGCAGAACCAGTTTATCCTCAGTGTGAGAAAACATTTTAAATGGTCCATTTTCAGGGCATGATAAATCTGAGCACTGGCAGCCAGCCTGCAAATGTAACAAACTGCATGGCTCATGCACCTGGAAGGTCACAATAAGCAAATAGAACAGAGATGAGGGGTCGGCCATAAAAGAGAAGAAAGTTTCATTACTGGGAAATCGAAACTTAAGCGGGGAAGGAGACGGGGTATAACCTTATAAGGGGCATGAAATTTAGGTGACATCCAGGAAGACTGTAACCCCATAGTACTCAACCAATGAAGAAGTGGGGGAGGGACTTGCATGCTAGGAGAGAAATCACCTGTTGTGACTGCCCTGGGTGTGCCTGCCTACCAGACAGCCCATCTTGCAAGACTGCTATTAAAATCTCAGTTTCGCTGATCTTCGTGCCTCTAAGTCCATCCTTTGGGTTTGGGCAGATGAGTGTGTTTCTCACATCGGTTAATAAGAAAAGCTGTTCTTTATAGGAACATAGCAAGTAATAAGTGAGGAAGGAGGGATGCAATTAGAAAACCACCCTTTCCCAAGCTCTAAAGAAATCATTGATCCTGACAGATTACCGGTGATGGCTAAAATCATTCGGGAGAAGATTCTGGGGAAAGGGACATAGTCTCTGAAAAATTATTATTTTAGAAAAACAAAACAACATGGCAGTAAGGGAGGTGGGGTAACAACTGCAGAAAAGAGGGGACAGATTGAAGGCCATCCCCACCAAAGCCATGTGTAAATGTGTACATGTTGACTGGTTGCTGGAAAGTGGAAAATCAGCCTGGAACACTAACTCCCCCTTAAACTGTGGGAAGAACATGCCGGAGTTCAACATGGGGATGCAGATTGACGGGTATGTATCTCTTCCATCCTTACGTCCTATGACTGAGGGGTGAGCGGGGAGTAGAGATTTGTGAATGGCTATTTGCTGTTGTGGCTTGCCCCCTGCGTTCATTTTCTTCTTAGGATAAGGGGATCTCAGATCTCCTTTGCTGAATCATTTACGTCCCACTCAACGATCCCTGGGTTTGGGTGGAGGTAGTCACAGGACCAACCCCAAGAATTGCGTCACTGGCACCCGGCCATTCAGGCACAGTGACTGGACAGGGGTAACCACACGACAGAGGGAGCCCTAGTGCTTTTTCTGAAACCACTGGGAAAGAGTTATAGACTTACTAAAAGCTTAGTAAATGAGTAGGTGGTCAGCCTGGAGCTACATGCCGATCCACACAACAGCAATGGCGGCCCTGCCTAAGAACAGAGCAAATGCAAACGTAACCAAAGGCAGAGAAGGAGAAAGACAGCCTCATCTGGCTCCCCAGATCCAGCCATAACTGAAAGCAACCCCCAGAACTTTCCAGAAATAGAAGGCAGTAAGTTCCCTATTTGTCTAAAGCCAGTCTGGATTGATTTCTTTCCTTTGCAACTAATAAAGTGCTGAATAAAATAGATGTAATAGTCAAAAATGTGGGCAAATTTAGGTGTATATGTGTGGGAATCTTTTAAAAATTTTCATAGGAAAAAAAGCATGCAAATTTTTATTTTTAAATTTTAATTATGAAACATTTCAAATAAGCATAAAAGTGCAGAAAAGAACAGATTATCCATGTACCCACCTCTGAACAGATATTAACATTTTGTC
This sequence comes from Hylobates moloch, assembly GCF_009828535.3. NCBI lineage: Eukaryota > Metazoa > Chordata > Mammalia > Primates > Hylobatidae > Hylobates > Hylobates moloch. The sequence continues at coordinate 796,827 of NW_026652309.1, read as the reverse complement.
ATATTTGCTTCTGAGTTCTTTACTGAAGCATCTGCGTGGTTTGAAATGTGAGGTAGGAAGAGTATAAAGTGTTCCATCCGCTCTTTCTGTCTCCTGAGATCTTTTCCCTTAACGACTTTCAGGATTCGTGGATTTCAGTGTATCTTTTCATAACTATTCAAGTACATCCATTGGCTGTACATTTTACCACAAATTACAACATTTATATAATTAGACTTATCCTTTGCATTTTCCAAGTAATATATATTGGAGATTGTTTCTTTATAGTACATATAGAGCTGACGCTTTTCTTTAGCAGCTGTGAAGCATTCCTAAATATAAATCAAACATTCTGTATAATTGTAATTTTGATAGCTTTTACAAAAGGTCCAACGTAGGGATCATATCAATTTATACTCCCACTGATTATGTATGAAAATCTATGCCACGAAAGCTGGTCAGGTTCGAATGATCAAATCTTTGCCAATGTGATCAGGAAAAAATGGTGTTCCGATATTGTTTAAAGTTGCATTTTATGTTGAGCATCACTGCATCTATTTAAGGGCCACTTGTATTTCATTTGTATTTTGCACCTATTTTTTATTGGTTGTTTTAAAATTGGACACACACACACACACACACATTGGCCATTTGTGACGTAAATAGCCAATGTATTTTCCAGTTTCTTATTGGCCTTTTTACTTTTCATTATGGTGATTTTTCTCATATAGAATTGTTAAATTTTATTTCTATGTCACCAAGCCTAATCTATTTTAGGGTTTTGTGTCATTTTTAGCAAAGTGTTATGGATTGACCTGTGTCCTACCCAGCTTCATCTGTTGAAGCCCTAACCCCCAATACTTCAGTATGTGACTGTTTGCAGAGACAGGACTTTTAACAAGGTAATTAAGTGAAAACGAGGTCATATCTGTGAACTTTGATCCAATATGACCGGTGTCCTTATAAGAAAAAGCTACAGACAGACACACACAAAGGGAAGACCACGTGAGGACACAGGGAGAAGATGGCCCTCTGCAAACTGTGGAGAGAGGCCTAAAACAGATCCTGCCCTCATGGCCTCTCAGGAAACAAACTGTGCTGACATCTTGATCTTGGACTTCCAGCCTCCAGAACTGTGAAAAATAAATTGCTGTTGGTTAAACCCCCTTGTCTGCAGTACTTTGTTACTATAGCCCAAGCCAACTGAGACAGAAGGATTTCTTACAGTAAGATTTTTAACACGCAAAGAGTTCCATTATCCTCCAGGCAAATAGATTATTTTACTGTTAACATTTTTATGCATTTCTTGTTTTTTGCGTCTTCTGCAGTGGGTAAACTCCACTTCAGAGAGATGCTACCACTTCTAGAAGAAGGGCGAGGAGAGGAGATCCCAGCACTGGGTGATGACTGGGCCTCCCCCGTGCATCATCTCTTACTTGTCTCTGCCACCATCCCCATAGGGGGCACTGACCCCTGATAATAGGTATGGTAGCAACTATGATGAGACTTAGCTCTCCCCAAAGAAAACAGAATGGGCTGGAGGTGTGTTCACTCCATTCAACCATCATGCAACACATCCAGTAATGATGATCTCTCAGACATAACAAGAGAACCTTTCCTCTATGTAGCAGCCTGTCTGCCCTGCTCAGGAAGCACACTCAGCAGCAGCCCCAGGCCACAGGCACTCCAGCAGGTCTTCCTCAAGCACTGATGAGCAGCAGAGAATTCTTATAGGCTAATACCCTACCCAACAAGCTGTGCTTGTGTCCCCAGGGAGAGATCAAGTTAGAAAAACTCATCTTGAACAGAATCGTATTCACAGCTCTGGCTTGTGCAGAGCTGGTTTTGTTTTCTAATCAAGCATCCGGCCTGAATATTTATTCACTTTCGCCTGCTCGTAAACTCATTGTATGGCTTTTAAGTGGGGGAAAATGTCCCGTTTCATTGTTAGTTGATACTGAAAGTGTTTGATAAAAGAGCCAATTTGTCCTTTTCCCCATTGGATTTAGGTTTGAGTTAACAAAAAGTCACGACTGAAGTGGTTGGTCATACATCAAAGAGTTTAGATCTAATGGGCTTTTGAAGAGATAGTGTAAACATGTGGGAATAGTGTTCTAAGGCAGTAATGTTGCTTTAGAACACCATGAGGCTTTTATGACTATGAACAGTGTTTAAATTTTAAATGGCTTTTAAATAAGTTCTTTCAACTTCTCTCTTTCTTTCCTCTTGCCACAATTGGACTCTAAGTACATCTTGTCAGTATTGTACCAAGCATAGGTATTGTGGTTAGCATGCGACATTGCTGCAGGGGAGGCAAGAAGGCACATTTGACTTTCCATGCTATACATTTATCATCATATGAACAGGGCTTTTCTGCATGTATTGGTCACAAGATCACTTAACACTCTTCCAGGACTCTTCTGACAGCCTCAGATTGGTCAGTTCTGTGGACCGTGCTGGTATTTTCTGGATTCCTCTTCGATGTGCCCTGCTAAGGTGCTATAGAACCAAAGGTCAGATAATGGAACACTAGACTGTTAACACTATAACAGACCGACTCGCCGTTGGATGTCCAGCATGTAACATAGTGCCTTGTACCTAGGAAGCCTCAACAAATATTTATTTAATGAATGGGTAATCTTTTTAAAAATTGTGAACTGAGTAAATAAGACCAACCTTCAAAATAAGGACAGCTAGAAAAAATCATACAACATATTACAAATGTTGCAAGAACACGATAGAATGCAAACATGAAAGTGATGGATGACTGGGATAAGAGTCCAGAAAGATGCCCTAACATTAGACACGATAGTGATGGATTACTCGGAGAAGAGGCCAGGAAGATGCCCTAACATTAAGGGGTGCTGCTCCTCTGTGGTCATCGACGTGAGCCTGAAGTAGCCAGGCCATTACAGATGCTGCAGCTCAGCTTCTAATGATCTCAGTCCCTGAAAAGGGATAAAGTTGAACCCAGATTACTATAGGAAAGTTAAATGGCATCAACTGGGACCCAAGCCATTTCTGCAAACAACTGTAAAAACACAATGTCCAGGACATTATATAAAATAGCCAGGCTCAGGAGATGGAAAGATAGCATATTTAAAAGCCAATAGAAAATACAGATAACAGGGACAGATTCAAAGGGAATCCAAAAAAACTGAGTTGTGGACCTAATAAAATCCCAACAACTGTTATTATCATTCACATGCAAAGAAGTAAAAGCCATTGAAAATTTTTACAAAGAACCCAGAAACTGTTAAAAAAGAGAATCAATTGAAAATAATGAAACAGAAAAAAAAAAAAAAAAAAAACATTTAGAACTTGGTAGATTTAACATAAATTGGATGCAGAAAGAATTAGTGAGATGGAAGACAGGTTAGATGTCAACGTCAAGAGTAAATCACAGACGGACAAATTATGGAAAGTACAGAAAAGGGCACACACAAGAGACATTGCAGATATGAAGAGAAGGACGGACACATGTGTAATGGGAATTCCGAAACAGAGGAGAGAGAAAATTGAACAGAAACAATATTATATTGGCAGATAACTTTTCAAAGCTAAAAAAAGACAAAAATTACAAATCTAAGGAGCTTTATAAATCCAAACATACTAAAACTTTTAAAAAGCATATGCACTAAGGTATATTACAGTAAAACATTTGGAAACAAAAGGTAAAGGGAATTTTAAACATTCTCAAAAACAGCCAGAGGAAAGGGGCCGGCTTCCTCCAAAAGAACAATGAGAACTGAAATCCACAACTCTCTTCTCCACAGAAGAAACACAAGCCCAAGGCAATGAGACTATGAAAAGCTGGTAAAGGACTAGAAGAAAGTGACTACCAAGCTGGAATTCTGCCCAGCACGATAATAACTTTTAGTGATGGAGAGGAAATAAATACATTTTCAGACAAATATATGAGCAATTTTAGCATCTCCAAGCCAGCACTAAAGGAAATACTGAAGTTGTTCATCAAGCAGAAGGAACCTGGCTCAGACAGAGCAGAGAAAGTAACAAAGAACAAAAAAAATGGCAAAGGTGAAGGCAAACATAAATAATGCAGGCTGTATAAATTACTGTAATAAAATCCTTTAAAATAATACAACTTAGGCCAGGCACAGTGGCTCATGCCTGTAATCCCAGCACTTTGGGAGGCCGAGGTGGGTGGAACACCTGAGGTCAGGAGTTCGAGACCAGCCTGGCCAATGTGGTGAAACCCTGTCTCTACTAAAAATACAAAAAAATTAGCCGGGCGTGGTGGCAGGCACCTGTAATCCCAGCTACTTAGGAGGCTGAGGCAGGAGAATTGCTTGAACACGGGAGGCAGTGACTACAGTGAGCTGAGATCACGCCATTGCATACAAGCCTGGGCAACAAGAGCAAAACTCCATCTCAATAAATAAATAAATAAATAAATAAAATAATATAGCTTACCCAAGGAGTTGTTCCTAGTTCGGTTTTGTGGCCTTTCATCCTACATATACGTATTTTGTTCACAGCCAAATTCTCAAGGGAACCCTTCTGCAGATTTCTGGACCTCTTCTGTGTGGAGCTCCCTTCTCTCAAGTCCTCTGTCCCTCAATTTCAAGCTAATTACATCCCCACCAACTCTGTCTCCTCAACTTAGCAAAATCACCAGGCTAGGTGTGAGCCACTACTCCCTGTTTCATAGTCTGAAATTTGCTTTTAGCAGAGAGCTTGGGCAATCTTAGGGCTCATCTTGCTAATACCTCTTCTCGTGCGGCCCATTTTCCTACCCTATTGTACAATATCCAGTTTTCTATCTGTTAGTTCAGAAATTATACTCACTTTCCTTCATTCACTGAAAATCTTCTAAGGATAGTTAATGCCTCTCCTATAATTCATATATAGTTCATCTATATTTTAAACTTTAACCTAGAATGATGAACACGAATAAAACTTATTAGATATCTAAAGGAGCAGACAAGGTGGCCTGTAATCAGGAGAAAAGTCACTCAATAGAAACAGACCCCAAAATGACAATGATGATAAGATTTGCATGCAGGGAGGTTAATACAACAATTACAAACATGCTTCAGTTGCTCGAGGATGTAAGAAAAATATAATGAGAAGTGGTCAGTATGAAAAAAAAAAGAAAGGAAACTTCAGTAAAGATAGACGAGCAGGCCACTGGATACAATCTACAGTAGACTTAAAATAAAGGTGGCATTACAGAGCTGAGTCTAGTCAAATACACAGTGGTGGATAAAGTGTATGTCCACGTAAGGCACAGAGGAAGCATGATTTCTATATTATGCCACATTAAATACCAGCTCAAGTGGATCACAGACCTAAATGTCAAAGGTAGAACCATGGGGACCCTCAAACATATACAGGAGAATATTTTCATTACCTCAGAAGTTAGGACATTGTTTTTCAAATCCCAGAGTACTAAAAAAAAAAAAAAACACCAGTCATAAAGGAAAAGATTTCTAAATTTCATTATATTAAAATTAAGAATTTCATTCCTTCAAAAGACACACTTAAATAAGTGAAGCCCCTAGGTTGAAAAATATATTTACTGTACCTCTCACCTATGAAGAGGTACTATTCTAGAATAGTAGGAGACACATAAAGACCTCTTTCAAATCAATATTGAAATGAACAACCTAGCAGAAAAGCAGGCAGAAGACTTGAATCGGCTCCTCCAAAAGAGGATAGTCAAATGGCTAATACATGTATGAAAATGTCTCAACCTTATTAGCAGTCAAAAAATGCAAAATGAGAGCAAAAGGAGGTACCTCTTACACTCACCAAAGGGCTAAAATTAACAAGACTAAAATACAAAGATACAGGTCAGGATATGGAGGAAGAGGAACTCACGTACTACTGGTAGGGATATAAATTGAAACAACCACTTTGTAATAGTGTTCTGTATTTGAAGCTACCTCAACGTTATAACTACTATGTTACTCTTCCTCAAGTACGTATCTTTTATATATTAAAGAAAAAGGAATGAACTGTAGCCATGTGCAACAGCATGGATGGACGAATCTCAAAAATGAACACTGAGCCGGCCGGGCGCAGTGGCTCACGCCTGTAATCCCAGCACTTTGGGAGGCTGAGGTGGGCAGATCACGAGGCCAGGAGATCGAGACCATCCTGGCTAACACCATGAAACCCCGTCTCTACTAAAAATACAAACACAAAATTAGCCAGGCGTGGTGGTGGGTGCCTGTAGTCCCAGCTACTTGGGAGGCTAAGGCGGGAGAATGGCATGAACCCAGGAGGCAGAGTCTGCAGTGAGCTGAGATCACACCACTGCACTCCAGCCTGGGTGACAGAGTGAGACTCCAACTCAAAAAAAAAAGCACTGAGCCAATGAAGCCAGACTTCAAAAGAATATGAACTATGCTATTCTTTTCATCTCATATGTTTAAAACTAAACTGTAATATTACAGTAGTGTGCTTGTATGATAAAACTTTAAAGAAAAAGAAATAAGGGATTATCATTAAAGATGGGAGAGCACAATCACTCCTTAGAGTGGGGAGAAAGTGATTTGGTGAGGCGAGAGGGGACTTCGGGGTCTAGAAATATTCTATGTCTTTATCTGGGTGGTGATGTACTGGGGGCTCATTTTGTGACCAAGCACTGAGATGTACATTTAAAATTTTTACTCTTTTCTGTATGTGTCATATTCATAATGGCAAAAATGCTACACAAAGAAAAGAAAAAGCAATTCAGGGTTTGAGTTAGATGCCCTTTCAGGCAAATAGCTCCCACAAGAAAAAGTCGTAGACAAGAAGATCAAGGAAAATGTGAAGTATGTATCACCAGATTCCAGAGCAGAGCATAAATATAACAGGAAAGTTCCCATGATGTTCCCAGAGCAAATTCAGGATGTAGAATATGCTAAAATATGCTGATGCAGAATCTGATTTGAGCCCATTGTAGTGTGGGAGAAGGAAGGAGAGGAGAGGAGAGGAGAGGAGAGGAGAGGAGAGGAGAGGAGAGGAG
>NW_026652309.1:708244-789859 GCF_009828535.3 Hylobates moloch | reverse complement strand
AGGAGGGAAGGAAGGAAGGAAATGGAGGGAAAGAAGGGAGAAGGAAGGAAGGAAGGAAGGAAGGACAGATGAAGAGGGAAGGAGAAGGAAGGAAGGAAGGAATTAAGTGTATTTTAATAAAAGTGCATGTTCATTAGAAACTTTTTTGAAAGGAAATATTGTTTATCAAGTGAAAGAGATAACCAGCTGCAAATGCCAGTGTTTAGGAATAATCACCTGACACTGTGGTATATGTTTGTATCTCTGCATCTATATATGGATATTTATCTATCTATATCAACACAATGCAAGGCATATAGGAAGTATTCAGTAAATGCTATTTTCCTTCTTACCTACATCATAGGAAATTGCTTTTATTATTCTGTTTGAAACCTGTGATTTTGATCCAATGTTATAATATAAAGGAAGAACAAGTTTCTTTTTTTATTTTAAAACTTTGACATTATGGAATTCAATAGCTGCTGGTTTTCCACACAGTGCTGTTTTTGTGATGCATATAATTATTATCATCTAACATTTATTGAGCACCCTCCGAGGAAAAGACATTGTACTAGATACAGTATGAACAATATTTAAAAGAAATCAGCAACTATAGCAACTTGCAGGAAAAAAGCAATTGATTTTTAAAAAGTAATTTGACTTTCTCTGGGAAATATTTAATTACATGTGGACATTTGCATATTTTCTTTGTGACATGCTTATTTCAAAAGCAAGAGAAGATCTATTAAATTGTTACAGGCTAGAGGGAAAGTAAGAAATCTAGTTATTTATAGTTTAGGGGAAAATGCAGAAGTGCAAATGCTATTCTCTACTCTTTTTCTATCCATCTCTCCCTGCTTTATCGTCTCTAAACTTATAACAATGACAGAAGCCTCCATGTTGCTGATTTTCACTTTAGATCTTAAGTCATAGCTGCCTCTTTAACCTCAAACAGTTATTTCTAACTACCCACGGACCACCTCTACCTGATCCTCCCACAGGAAGCTCAAAAGCATCTATGGAAACCTAAACTCATCATCCTCCCCTCCTCCTCCAAAAAGATTCCCTACTAATTGACTAACTGATACTGCAGCATCATCAGTCTCTCCAGCTTGTCTTCAGATAAATCTTTGACATTTCACTCTTCCTCACCCACATTGTATGAGTCAACAATCCTTGATTACGCCTCCTTAATCTTTCGATTCCATTTTACCCCACCATCTCTTTACTCACTGAGTCAGCATCTTCCACCTTTACTCTTGTAGGAGCCTCTAAAAGGTCTTATGCTCATCATCTGTTAGCCTTTTCTATGCAATAGTCATAACATTCTTTTTAACACTGATCATATCATGTTATATCGAAGATGAAACACATTTACGATTCTATGATTCCCCAGCGTCTGCAGGACAATGTCAAAATCCCTAAACAAGACAGCCAAGCCCTCTCATTACATACCCCAATTCAGGATAACAGCATCTCCTCTTATGTTTGATGCAAACTTCAGCAACCAGGGCGTCTTATAATCCTTTTACACACTATTGGATTTCATGTCTCTATGTCTTTGCCTGAAATAGACTCTTTTTTTTTTTTTTTGTATCAGTTATAGCAAACTTCTGTTTATCTTCTAAGGTCAAACACAAAATTTATCCTCAGTTTTTTTTCTTACCTACAAAATTAAACATATAGTTTTTCTTTAGGGTCCTGAGCAGGGCCTGCTCTATCCAGTCACCTTCATGCATCATTCACCTGACACAGTGCTCACTCATTCTTTCAAAAAGTTGGTGAGTACTTAATAATTGTGTTTGAGATGCCAGTCACAATTCAGGCACTGGGGATACCAGGTAAATAAGACAGGCTTCTGTCTGAGCTCTTTGCATCTTCCCTTCTCATGGTGGGAAGCAGCAGAACAGAAGTAAATAAACAAAGTTATGAAGAGAATAAAACAGGGTCATGGGATAGAATATGACTAGGTGGGATCTACTTAGATAGTGTAGCCTGGAAAGTCACTTCTAATGAGATTATATGATAACACATCTGAATTATGACAAGGAACTAGGCATGTGAAGAGGCAATAAAGCTTGTTTCAGAAAAAGAGAACAGTAGTTGCAATGACCTGAGCTTGGAACATACTGGTGGCGTGCACAGAAGACAAGTGCGCCCGGACCATGGCCAGCAAGGAGTCAGTGGCATGAGGTCAGTCCAAGGCTGGATCACAGAGTTCTTCTTTTGTAACTCTTTTTAAAAAGTTTTAATGATTGCCCTAAGGGTTACAATACGCACCTTTAACTAATTACAGTCTACCTTCTAATAATGTTGCAGTGTTTCACATGCTGTATAAGAATCTTACAGCTGTATAATTCCAATGTCTCCTCTCCATCTTTTGTGATAATATAAAATGTATTGTCATACAGTTTACTTTTACATAGTTATAAATCCATAACGCACTGCTACTGTTTTTATTTTGACAATTACCTTTCAGAGTGATTAAAACTAAGAAAAATATATTTTGTATTTATATTCATTTTAACCATTTCTGGAGGTTTTCATTTCTTTCTGTAGATCCAAGTTTGTAAGTCATATTCCCTTTGTCAGAAGAACTTCCTGGCACACTAATCTTACTGCAAGATAGCTGATAATAAGGTCTCTAAGTTTTTTATTTGTTCAAAAAATATTTCTCCCTCATTATTGAAAGCCATCTATACTAGGTATAGAATTCTGGGTTGACAATTTTCTTTCTAGCTTTTTAAGAATTTCACTCTATTGTCTTCTGACTTGCATAGTTTCTGATGATAAGTCTTATGTATTTTCTCTTTCTTCCCCCTCTATATAATGTGTCAATTTTTCTTTGGATTCCTTTGAGATTTTCTATTTATCTTTGGTTTTCAACAGTTTGAGTATAATATGTGTATTTCTTTTAAAATAATTTTAAATAAGTGTCCTTTGTGTGTGTCACAACTTTTCTTTTACACTTGAATGCTGTTTACCTGTAAATGGCATGTGTAGAACAATGGAGATTGATGTAAATAATATTTATGCCTGATGTGGGCATGCAACTTTTGACAGACTGCTGGGGCTGGAGTTGAGCCTCTCTAGCCAGGAGTTGAGCTAAGTGTGGGTTTTGTTGCTACTATGGTTACTGGCTTTACATAACTCTGGCATTACCTCATGCTTCCGGAGGGGGCTGGTTTACTGGAGGGCTTTTCTTAATGATGCTACTCTACCCTCACTTTGGGACTTCCCTGGATGCCTGCACATCACAAAGAGTCTCCTCCGTGCCCTTGCCCTTCTCTGATGGTAGATTTCTATTTCTTATTTGTCTGTGCTTGTTAGCCAGGGATGGGGGGCAGTTCTGCTGTCCTGATCAACCCTTAGTCTCAGAAAATCTCAATATCCCTGGGTTTTGGGGGTGGTGCTTTCTCAGAGATCCTGCCCCTCTCTTACCACCAGAAGGCCTGTTATGGTCTGTGCCTAGGATGGATGCCTGCCATTTCCCAAAGGGTACAAGGTTTCTTATTTTCTCTTCTTCTCAGCCTTAATGAGTTTCCACCTGTACTCAAGGGTCAACAAAGTTTGCTGCCCCTCCTGCAGCATCTTAAGACGTTTGTAGAGGAGGAGGTTCAGGCAGGACATTGTGCCACTCCATGGTAGCCATTCCACTTCTACGAGCCTGCACCCCTAAGGGAGGCTTTCTCTAACCTCTCTCTCCCAATCTTTCCCCTGAGCTCCTGGTGGAGGTCAATGGAAAGGAATCTGCAAGTAAGTCCATGCCCATTGTGTCCCTCAGGATATTCCACGCTTGGTTTTTTAGCAATTTATGCTCAATTCCGCTCACCTGTTTGAATGACAGCCCCATCTTACTTGCGTGCTCTGCCACAGGTGAGCTAATAACCATATCTCATCTCCCTTGGATTTGGCATTTTGTCCCTTGTATTTCAGGCTACTTGATTGCCCTGCAATCTCAGTTCTCTGATGGGTTTAAGTAACATTCTGACTTTGTAGATTGTTGAGCTTTTAATTCCTGTGAGATGGGTGTGAGCAACCCTCTTTTCAGCCTTCTGCTGGAAGAGCTATATGGTCTGTGAAGTCATGGCAAGAATTGTGATTGGCACATAGTCAATGCTCAGGAAAAATGTATGAATTAAACTCATAATTCAGAAGTCATCTGATATTCCACAGGTGGGTTATATTGATTCGTGTAGTTTATTCTCCAAAGTCAGCCAGAGGCATCCTTTTGGAACACAAATACTTCAGAGGCTTCCAGTGCCCTTAAAATAAAACATAAACCTCATTGCTTACTTACTTGGCCAACGTAAGTCTGAACCTCATTACTCTTTCCTTTGTGCAATGAGCGGTGATGAGACTGATCTTATTCCTTAAGTAAAACACATCTCCCATTTCACGCCCTGGAGTGTGCTGCTCCTTCTGTCCTGAAGAATCCCAGTATCCCACATTTGCAAGGCTAGTTTCCTCTCTTCTCTCCTCAGTGGCATTTCTGTGGTGAGGCCTTCCTTGAATAGAACCTCTATGATCTAACACAGTACCTGGGATTTATATTCTTCTTCTTCACACTGATACATGCTTTTTTGCGTCTCCAGCACTTCACATGCATGCTTGTGACTTTCCCATGGTGAAATATGAGTTCCATGGAAGCATGAACTCAGTTTATTTCCCTGCTGTGTCCCTGGGACATAGCACTTCTTAGGTGCTCAACATATCAAAAAACAACTAGACCAATGGAAATCTGCATTAACTATTGTTAAACAAATCCCCTCTGCTGCTCATCCTGAAACACCCTACATGGAGTTGCCCAATTGAGAAGCAGCTCAACTGCAAGGCATGGCCTGCAATAAGGAACGTCTGGGGTTCCCACTTTAATAAACCAACCCTTACATATCTGTCCACAGTGGTTAAGCCTGCAGGGCTCATTTCCCCAGTTAGCAGTGACCCAGCCTTTAAGTCGGCTTCAGTCTCTGTTGTGCCATAGGAGAGGCCAGCAAACTGTAAATGGCCAGAGAGTAAATATTTTTGGCTTTGAATGCCAGATGGCTACAATGTCATAACTACTCATCTCTGCAATGTAGCACAAAAGGAACCATAGACCATATGCAAATGAATGAACATGGCTGTATTCCAACGAAACTTTATTTACAAAAACAGACGTTTATCCTATTTGGCCCACGAGCTGTAGTATGCAGATCCCTGGGCTGCTGACCAGTACTGGTCTGAGGCCTGTTAGGAATTGGGCCACACAGTAGGAGGTGAGTGGCAGGCGAGTGAGGATTACTTCCTGAGCTCCATCTCTTATCAGATCAGCAGCAGCATTAGATTCTCACAGGGGCATGAACCCTACTGTGAACTGCATATGCAAGGGATCTAGGTTGTGCGCTCCTTATGAGAATTTAATGCCTGGTGATCTGAGGTGAAACAGTTTCATCCCGAAACCATCCTCCCCAACCCCGTCCACGGAAAAATCGTCTCCATGAAACTGGTCCTTTGTGCCAAAAAGCTTGGGGACCACTGCTCTGCAGGATCACTACCTCCCTCCTTAGGTGCTATCTCCAAAGGCCTGCATTTTTCAAAATCCGTCACGTGGCTTCTATTTTAACTCAGACTATTCCAAATATATTTGAAGTTTTCTGAAAATGGGTTCAGCCATGTTTGCATGACAGGTTATCAGATGGAAAACACACTTAATTTCATTATTTAAATATAGTTTATTGAGTTATTCCTACATGCCAGGCGTGGTGTGGAGCAGTTTTCATTCATCCTGTCACTCGATCTCCCGACAGCATGATGTGTGCATCACTATTTCTATCTGGCAGTGAAAAAAAAAATGTCTCAGTGTGTTCTTTTTTTGCTGTGTGTTATTTTTTTATTTTTATTTTTAGATGGAGTTTCACTCTTGTTGCCCAGCCTGGAGTGTAATGGCATGATGCAACCTCCGCCTCCCAGGTTCAAGCAATTCTCCTGCCTCAGCCTCTGGAGTAGCTGGGATTACAGGCATGCACCACCACACCCAGCTAATTTTGTATTTTTAGTAGAGACAGGGTTTCTCCATGCTGGTAAGGCTGGTCTCGAACTCCCGACCTCTGGTGATCCACCTGCCTCAGCCTCCCAAAGTGCTAGGATTAGAGGCGTGAGCCACAGCGCCCGACATCAGAGTGTTCTTATGGTTAGTTACGGTGTTCAGAGAGAGTGGACCATGTGAGATCACAGTTGGTTCTTTATATTTACAAATGCTGGCTGGCACTGAGCTGGTTCCTCAACACATGCTAAATGAGTTTCTACTGAGTCTAACTGAAGCAGACGTTTACACTTTGACATCAGTGTTGCAGTTCTCTATCATTCAGAACAGATGCATCTCTGCAGCTGCCAACTCTGGAGCCTGTGCTTGTCCAATCTTCCTGCTCCATGAGACCCCAGAGTGAGTCTACTCATAGGATGAAAAAGCACTCTGTAAGGACCCTGGCCTGAGGAATGTCTATCCAAGGAGTGGTTCTTATTTTCATTCAAAAGATAATTGCATGGAGACATGGACTTAACCAACACTGGGGTTGAGCCAAACAGTTATTGAATCATCTGTTGATCCAGTTACAATGGTAAATATGATCAGCCTGTGTTGACAAGGGATTAGAAAGATAGCTTTTTCTTTTCCCTCTAAAAGGAGTTGCACACGTTACTGTGAGAACTGTCTAATTTCTGAATGATGTCATGGGGAAGAGTGTGCATTTCTTTCATGCAAATGCCAGGTTAAAGAGTGGTCAATAGGTAGAAGCCATCATAGGCACCATCACCATTCACCAGCACTCATTTCAGGTTTATTGTAGAGCTATTTGAGCATTGGTTGGGTGCATGATGAAGTTATGGTTGCCAATATTCAAGGACATTCAAGGTGAGCACCCACTGAGGATATTCTAGAGAGCACTCTAATGATGCATACAGAGTGGATCTAAACTCCTTTGTGTTCTTTTCCTTATGCAAGGCCATAATATTCTATTGGGACCATTACTTCAATTGCAGAGAAATACTTCTCATTAAAAAATGCCTGTTGAATGAGGACAGCTGGCAGGAAGAGCCACCTGTCCAATTAGCAGCAGCCCAGCCATGCCTCTCCCAGATCCTTTGGCTCCCTGTAACCATCTTGGGAGCTTTCATTTGTGTCTATAACAGTGTTCCTCATTGTTTTCTACAAAGCAAAAAATGTCTTGAGAGACAGCTGGTTCAAGACATCTTATCTGTATAAACAATATCTTTGCTTTCCAGTCTGCTGTGGCATTGTTCTGTCCCTGGTTGAATACATTATGTTTGAAGACATTCAAGTTGTAAACACAGAGCCATCCATCCTTCAGCTAGGCAGGGGTTTGAGTAATTAACAACAATCAAAGTTGCTGTGTTTAGAGGTTGGAAAAAGATCCGGAGGAAGATTTTCACTCTTGGTTTAATTTGCTGATGACAATGTTGGGTGGGGAAGAAACCTTAGTCTGGTCCTCTCATCTTGCAGGTTGAGAAACGGGGGCTGGGTCAATGTAGGTGGCAAGACAAGAACTCATGATTCACTTTCCTTCTCCAAGACCAGCATTACTGCATTTATGCAACACAGAAGAAGACTGAACGTTTGAGGGGAGAGAATGGCTTTCCTTCAGTTGCAGTTCTTGAGAAATCAGTTTCTGAGTTACAGGCCCACTGGGATTTTATTCCATTCTTCCAACCTCGCCAGTCTTCACAAACATTTGTCCCACTACTGCAGGAGTGGCAAAACCTTAACTTGCTTTTGGACTCTACTTGGACAGTTTGTCAAAGGGCTGTACTGAATACAAAAGTGCTCAACAAAACAAGAGTGTGTACCTGGGAATCCCAGAAGCCATTCTTCCCTCTTCTAAATTAGATCCACTGGATTATGAACTTTTGGCTGGGTTGGAATTGCTCCCTATACAGCTCAGAAGACATGCCTCTTTATCTTCCTGTCCTAAATTGGAAGCAGGATTTGAGAAGGCATATTAACTAAGAGAATAAAAACATTCTCAAACAGATTCTATTGGAGGGAGGAGTTCATACCACTTTTAAGGCCATTTAAGAAATATTCATCACATATGGAACTGTGTTGCTCTTGGTATTTCCTGAAACAGTTCTCGTTTCAAATATTCTGCCTTATCACCCATGTAAGTAAACTCATACACCCAAGAACGTCTTTCCTCATGTTGATTTCTGGAATATGATCCCTGTTACTTTATGGAGTATTAAGATACTAAATCCAAGTCCTCATCCTCAAGAAGCTTTCTGTCTGGTTGAAGAGCTCTACATGTATGACAAATGAGCCAAACAATTCGAGAGATACTTGTCTGCAGGGAAGGATTAAGGGCCAAGTGAGTGGAACAGGAGAGGACTGGTGGGCAGAGTCCTCAGGTGCTTGTCGCTGTTGCAGATTTTGCATTTGGAGAAAGACTATGTGCCTTGTCTCATGAGACAAGAGAGTGTCTGGCTCAGCTTGGTGACAGTGCATTGAAGGTCCACGTGGCTTTGTCTGCCCATGCAACAGTAGCAGTGCAGATGAGCTTAGATTCTTTTTGTTTTACTGGTATCATATTGGCATTTTATATTCTTACTTTATACTCAATGACTGAGCAAGGTGGAGTTCATTCCAAACATTGCAGCTGAAAGACTAACTAGCTTCCTAGAGGACAATAGTAAAATACATTCTCAACTTCTGAGTCCTCCAAATTGAAGTTTTGGTGCCTACACTGGTGCCCACACTTGTGGTTGATGCATATGTGAATCCCTTTATCTGTTTTCATGGAGAGCCACGTTCATGCTCACACGGCACGGTCGGAAGTCTTCCATCGTAAGGATGTTGGGCAAAACATTCTTTGTGCACCTGTACCCACCTATTTAATTTGCTCCAGTTAAAAGAGAAACAGTTTGAGTGAAAGGGCTAGTATCATTTATTTTAGTGAGAAATATTTTAATTTGTCCTAAGACTTCCAAAAGTCACATTCATTTTTCACATACATTTTAAAAAGTGTGTAAAAGAAACATACATTTATGAAAAAAATGTTAAAGAGCATATATCTTGTTAAAACAGGGGTTATTTATAAAAGGTAATTGTAGCTATTTAGTTTGGTGGAAATAAAACTTTATACACCCCAAAAATATTTGAGGGAAAATTATTGAATGCCTAATCTGGGTATGAATTCCTTTGAACTATTGACTATTGAAGTCCTTTGACTATGGACTATTGAAATACCTATTGATGCCTTGCCAGGAAGCCACTGTCTCACAGCCATAGGAGCAAGGAAAATTTGCCTGATCCCGCTGTGGTCTCCTCTTGCCTTCTCTCATTTCCTCCCTCCAGACTCACCGCAGGTAGAAGTGCACACGCTACTTGTTTTCCAGGAAAGGCTGAGGAATGTTTAGGGAGCAAATGAGTGAGAGAAACGTGACTTCATCTCTTGAGAAAGCAAGGCAGAAGGAGGGAAGTGACGCTGGAAACATCTCTGAATATACATTCTCCTGGAATCTGAGTCCTGTTCCCTAGGACTGACCCTTGCACAGGAGACAGCAGAGATTAATTGTGCTGGAGTGCTGTAAATTTTTGGCTCGAGAGCTTTCTAAACGCAAGACTCTTTAACACAAACTGAAGAGGAAATGCTCTGTGGCCCTGGCTGCTCAAAGTGTGGTCCATGGACCAAGAGCATCGGTATCACCTGCTGGATTGGGAGAATGCAAGGTCCCAGGCTCCGCCCAGGCCGGCTGGGCCAGAGTGCAGGTTTTACCAAGGCCCCAGTGGGGTTTCATATGCGCAGTAAGGATTAGGAAGCACACCGCTGTGGGTGACATGAGAACAAGCTTTGTCTCCCGGGTGAACTGTGCCGTGCAGACTGGAGGTCAGGGTTTGGCTTCTCCCACATCAATGCAAAAAGTCATTTAGTGTTAGCAAAAACTAGCATCAACTTTTCTAAGGTGGTATTACAAAAATGTATGAATGAAGCTGTTCTTTTATGAAGAGACGTGCACATGTATAGGTCCACAGCATCCAGTCTCCTTCCTCCTGGGTCTCCGCTGCCAGCAGCAGAGGCCTGTGCGTGCGAGCTCACCTCAATCTAGACTACTCAGTGGGAGCTTTGAAAATGCACCTGTCCAGGCCCTGCCCAAGAGGAATGAAGTCAGAAGATCTGGGAATAAGGTTCAGGCACTGGCACATTAAAAAAAATTTTCCCTAGTCATTCTAAGAGCAGAGAATTGCTGGGCAAAGTTAGGTTTCAGGAGAAAGTTAACTCAGGGGTATTTGAAAAGATGAGGCCGACTTTTCTACAACCTTCAAATAAACCAAAGTCACTTGTAATAGTGTGGTTTTCATCAGAGTTCTGAGTAGGAACGGCAATTAATAGGCACACACATATATACATACAGGTGTATGTCTATGTGCACATGTGTGTGTGTGTGTGTGTGTATGTGTGTGTGTGTCTGTGAAACCTCCATCTCCATCCCAGGCCTTAACTCCACCCCCGCTCTTTTTTTTTTTTTTGCTTCACTGTAAGGACACAGTGCAATTATGTAAGTTACCTGAGCTGGGCCACCTAAAAATTAAAATATTCATGAAAGATTGACTGACTGACTCCATTAAAGCATTTTTAGGACTCTGTTATGCATACTTGATTTTAAAACACATGCATATTTAATTTTCTCTTCACGAGAATGTATTTATAAAAATAATAATAAGCAGCATCCTCAGAGGACAGAGGAAATAAGACAGATGGGAAGAGAAGCATCAGAACTGTCAACTGGAGGAAGGAATACCCTAATGTGTCTTTAGAACTGCTGATTATGTGTTCTTCGCTGGAATATGGTTAAGACCCTCTCCATGGAATTTATCAACACCCCAGACCCTGCGGTCTCATTTCCATGATGAGGCCTTTGTCTAGCACACCACCAACAGTAAAATCCTAGGAAATACTGCTCACGTCCAGGGTGTGGAGTAAAAACACTGGGTCCACTGCCATCTAGACGGTGTGGTTCCTACTCACCAGACTAGAGTGTGGAAGACAAATTACTTTGCTTTATTTTCTCTTAATCCTATTGACTCTCACACCAAGCCACCGACACATCAAGTGGGTAGGAAAATCAGTCTGCACTAGCAGCAGGCTACATTTCCCCTGAACTGGGACCAAGTTCTGCAGACACTGGAGAGGTCACTGCCGTTTTGGTCTACCCAGTTTTGGTTATCACCGAGCCATCTGTTCCCCTGGCTGTGTGAGTGTGTGATATCCGAAGGGTACTGGCTTTTCTAATCTACTGGGAGTGTAGCATAATAAATCTCTGCAGAGCTGGAAGGGCCTAGCCTGGGCCCCTGTGGCTTTACTCCACCTCTGTGGTAGGACCTAGGTCCCTCCCATGAGCCACCTCCCTCCTGCCATCTCCCAGATCTGGGTATCCCACTCTATCTCTCTCCTTCACTCTATCCATCTCTACCTCTCTCTCCACTTTCCTAGAAGTCACTTTCTAGGATTAAGCTTTCCATCTCCTAGAGGACATCTGGAAAACTCAGGCTTTCAGAAAAAGAAGAGGGCTTACCCTCAAACAGCTTCTGCACTTAGCCCTGCAAAAACCCTCAGGCCACCTGAAAGGGTGGGGGATATTGGGAGGGAAAAGTGGCGGAACAATAGAGTACCTGGGGTGTAAATTAAAATCTCGGTGAGTGAATCTGCTACAGATTTGGAAAATATTAATATCCCCTAAGGCAGGCATTTGTCTCAGGGTTAGCTGCAACCAGGCACTCCTGTAAGTCAGTTAGAGGACTCAGAAACGAGATGCCTTCAGCCTTCCTGCCTCCTGTTCCTCCACTGCTCCTGCACAACCCTGGGTGATGTGGCTTCCTTGGCCACTGTGGTGTTTTCACCATGTTAACTAGCTCCCCAGTGGGTAAAAATGGACAGAAAATGAGCCAGTGAAGGACAAAAACCAGTGTGTCTTGAATAACTATCCTTGCTATTCTTGGTAGACAGGAGAATCCAAATAGAAGCAAAATTCCTGGGAGAAGCTAATGCAACAACTTCATCAAAGGATTCATCACTATATTCTAGCCACAGGTGTGATGGGCCATCTGGACGATGGCTGGACACTGTGCTGGGATAGACTCTGGCTTATTCATGTTGTGCATGAATGTCACAGGAATGTTACATTCAGTACAGCTGTAAAATCCCAAAGGGAATTCTGAAACAAACTTTTTACAAAGTTAAGTATAATGTGCACAAAGTATAGTGCACAGAGGCAGAGAACCGTTTCCAAGTGAACTCACCTATTTATCTGGCAATTTTGCCAATAAACAGAATATCACCAGCATGCTCTATAGATTTCCACAGTTGCTCATCTGGTCCCCTAAAGGAAACCATTATCCAGCTTTCTAGTATTACATATTCAATATTATGTTCAATACTGTTTCTGAACTTAGTGTAAATGGATTCAGACAGTATTTACTTTCTATGACTGGCTTCTTTCATTCACTGCTTATAAGGTTCACCCATGTTGTTGTGTTAGCTGTAGTTTGTTCTTTCTCCTTAATATATAATACTCCCACGTGTGAATATTATTTGTTTATTCATCCTATGCGTTGATGGGTTATTTTTGGTTTAGCTCCATTCCGAGTGAAGTCGATATAAATATATATGCATTTTTTAAATAGATGCATTTCTTTTGAGTGTGTAACTAGTAGTAGAATGTTTGGGTCAATTTTGGTAGTGATACGGATTGAATTTGTGTCTCCTCCCAAATCTCACGTCAAATTGCAATCCCAAGTGTTGGAGGGGAGGCCTGGTGGGAGGGGACTGGATCATGAGAGCAGACCCCCCCTTTGCTGTTCTCATGGCAGTGAGTTCTCAGGAGATATGGTTGTTTAAAAGTGTGCGGCCCTCCCCCCTCACTCTCTTCCTCTTGCTCCAGTCACTTAAAATGTGACTGCTTCCCCTTTGCCTTTCACCACGATTTTAAGTTTCCTGACGCCTCCTCAGCCGTGCTTACTGTACAGCCTGCAGAACCATGAGCCAATCAACTTCTTCTCTTTATAAATTACCAAGTCTCAGTTATAATTATAGCAATGTGAGAATGGATTGATACAGGTAGATACAACCAGTTTTCCAAAGCAGCTATGATCATGTCTACTCCCACCCCAGTGTGTGAGAGTTTCAAGTGTTCCATATCTTAGCCCACACCAGGCAGCGACTGTCTTTTTTACCTTTGGCCATTATGGTGGTGTAAATAGTAAATTGTTGTTGTTTGAATATATATGTTCCTGTTCATTAATGTTGCTGAACACCTTTTCATATGTGCATTGTAAAAGCAAAAATATTCATTAGTTAAGTACCTTTCTTGGTATTTTTCTCATCTAAATTTACTTTTTCTACATTTTTTATTGAACTGTAGTTCTTTAATGCTCATATATGTTATCAGCTTTCTGCATTTCAGATGTCTCCTTCTACTCTGTAGCTTATCACTCTCTTAATGGTATTTTTTGATAAGCAGTTCTTAATCTTAATGAAGTCAAGTTTATCTGGTTTTTTTTTTAAAGCTGGGGTGTGCATATGTGTGTGTGTATGTGTGTGTGTGTCCTATTTAAAATCCTTTGGCTCCCTTAAGGCTGTGAAATACTCTATTATCTCCTAGAGGCTTGTGTTTATTTTTATATTCATATCTCTAACCCAGGTGGATTTGACTTTTTGCATATGTGAGATGGATGGTCAAGACTCAATTTGTTAAAGTTGAATTCATTGAGGTGTGAGATATATACACGCAGTAAAATGCACCTTTTTTACATGTTCAGTTTGATGGATTTTGGCAAATACATGCAGTCTTATAATTATAACCAAACTGAGATATTTAGAATAGTTCCACCACCCCAAAAGCTTCTTTATGCACCCCTTGGTAATTGATTCCCTCCCTCCACACCCTAGCCCCAAGTAAGCACTCACCTGATTTCTCCCCAAACATAATATAAATGGAATCATACAGTATGTAGCATTTTGAGTCTAGATATTTGAACTTAGCAGAGTACTTTTGAGATTCATTTCTTTGAAAGGCTGAGGCAGACAGATCACTTGAGGCCAGGACTTTGAGACCAGCCTGGCCAACATGGTGAAACCCCATTTCTACTAAAAATACAAAAATTAGTTGGCCATGGTGGCATGCACCTGTAATCCCAGCTACTGGGAAGGCTGAGGCAGGAGAATCCCTTGAACCCAGGAGGCGGAGGTTGCAGTGAGCAGAAATGGCACCACTGCACTTCAGCCTGGGCGACAAAGTGAGACTCTGTCTCAAATAAATAAGTAAGTAAATAAAAATTTAAAATGAGATTTATTTCTTTGGATTGCTGAGTGGTGTTCCATTGCATGGATATATGACAGTTAGTTTATCCCTTTATTGGTAATGGGAATGTGGGTTGTTTCCAGTTTGGGGAGATTATAAATAATGCTACTATAAAATGATCATAAACCAATCTTTGCATGGATATAAGTTTTGATTTCTTTTTTTTTTTTTGATAAATCCCTAGAAATGAGATTGCTGGATTTTGTAGTAGGCTTATGTTTAGCTTAAAAAAAAATACTGCTGAAATGTTTTCCAAAATATGTCTACCATTTTATTTCCCACTAGCAGTACTCCTGGACGTCTCTCAGCACTGTGGTTTTTTTTTTTTTTTTTTTTTTTTTTTTGCCACTGCAGTTGGTGTACAGTGGTATCTCACTGTGGTGTTAATTTATATTTCTCTAATGACCGATGATGTCAAGCATCCGTATCTTTTATTTGGTACAGCATCTGTTCAAATATTTTGTACATTTTTTCATTTGCTTTATTTTTAAAGCTGCAGCAGTTATTTATATATTCTGGATACACTGCTTTCATCAGATATGTGTTGCAAATATTTTCAACCCTTCAGTGGTAGAAAATTTTCAGTTTTCACTTTTTTAACAGGGTTTTGAGAAGAGCAGAGTTTTTAATTTTGGCGAAGTTCAATTTATTAATGTTTTTGTTTATGGTTCGGGCTGATTTCTAAGAAATCTGCCAAATTTCAAAAATAGTTTCCCTTGTATTTTACTCGAGAATTTTTATGCTTTTAGGTTTTACACTTAGGCCTATGTTCCATTCCAAGGTAATTTTTATTTTATTTTATTTTTTTAATTTTGTTTATTATTATTATTATACTTTAAGTTTTAGGGTACATGTGCACAATGTGCAGGTTTGTTACATATGTATACATGTGCCATGTTGGTTTGCTGCACCCATTAACTCGTCATTTAGCATTAGGTATATCTCCTAATGCTATCCCTCTCCCCTCCCCCCATCCCACAACAGTCCCCGGAGTGTGATGTTCCCCTTCCTGTGTCCATGTGTTCTCATTGTTCAGTTCCCACCTGTGAGTGAGAACATGCGGTGGTTGGTTTTTTGTCCTTGCCATAGTTTGCTGAGAATGATGGTTTCCAGTTTCATCCATGTCCCTACAAAGGACATGAACTCATCATTTTTTATGGCTGCATAGTATTCCATGGTGTATATGTGCCACATTTTCTTAATCCAGTCTATCATTGTTGGACATTTGGGTTGGTTCCAAGTCTTTGCTATTGTGAATAGTGCCGCAATAAACATACGTGTGCATGTGTCTTTATAGTAGGATGATTTATAGTCCTTTGGGTATATACCCAGTAATGGGATGGCTGCGTCAAATGGTATTTCTAGTTCTAGATCCCTGAGGAAGCGCCACACTGACTTCCACAATGGTTGAACTAGTTTACAGTCCCACCAACAGTGTAAAAATGTTCCTATTTCTCCACATCCTCTCCAGCACCTGTTGTTTCCTGACTTTTTAATGATGGCCATTCTAACTGGTGCGAGATGATATCTCATTACGGTTTTGATTTGCATTTCTCTGATGGCCAGTGATGATGAGCATTTTTTCATGTGTTTTTTGGCTGCATAAATGTCTTCTTTTGAGAAGTGTCTGTTCATGTCCTGTGCCCACTTTTTGATGGGGTTGTTTTTTTCTTGTAAATTTATTTGAGTTCATTGTAGATTCTGGATATTAAGCTAAGTTTAATTTATTGTTGAGAACATAAAAATAATTAAAATATAGTGTAGCCTAAGTGTATAGTGGGTGTTATTATGAAGTCTACAATAGTGTACAGTAATGTCTGATGGCTTCACATTGTCTCACCACTCATTCACTGGCTCACTCAGAGAAACTTCCAGTCCTGCAAGCTCCATTCATGGTAAATGCCCTACGCAGGTGTCTCATTTTTACGATCTTTTATATTTACTGTACCCTTTCTATGTTCAGATATGTTTAGAGACACAAATAATCACCATTGTGTTACAATTGCCTACAGTATTCAAGACAGTCACATGCTGTACAGCCTCTTGCTCCTTGCAGTCTAGGAGCAAGAGGCTCTACCATGTGTCCAGGTGTGTAGTAGGCTGTGCCATCTTGGTTTGTCTAAGTGCATTCTATGATATTCACATAATGACACAATTGCCTAAGGATGCGTTTCTGAGAATGAATCCCCATCGTTGAGCAACACATGACTGTAATAAGTAAACTGGAAGATAGAAATTATCCAAAATGAACAACAGAAATAAAACAGTCTGGGAAAAAAATGAACAGGGCCTCCCAAACCTGTAGGACTATAACAACAACAATAAATCTAATATCACATTATCAAAGTCCCAGAAGGGGAGAAGAAAAAGGGTAGGGCTGAAAAATCCTTCACAACTTATTTTTTAATGTTTCATATCATCAAAGTTTGTTTATATTTGCATCTATATTTGAGAGCTTCTCTTTGCTATTTTTTCTTCCATTTCAAGTCATCCACCTGGGATCACTTTACTTTGGTCTGAATTATAATCTCTCTCAGTTTGCATATGTGAAAATATATTTACTTTTCCTTCCTTCTGAAAACATACTTTGCCCTCCTCAATCTGCTTAGGATTGATTTTATTTGTTCTGGAGAATTTTGATCATACCTTTCAAAATATTGCCTCTTACCTTTTCTCTTTCCTCCTCATCTTTGGTATAGTTGGACATTCTCAGTCCTTCCTTTTCTCCTTCCCCCCCTTTCATATTTGCCATCCCTTAGTATTTTTGTGTTGTATTCTGTTTAACATACTCGGAATTATCTTCCACTTCAATAATTTTCCCTTCACCTTTATTTACTCTATTTCCTCCAATTATCTATTTAAAAAAATGCACTGTGTGCATGTATGTGTGTGTGTATGTGTTTCTAGAAGTTCTATTTATTTATTTTTTACGTTACCATTTTTAAATGCTCACTTGCTTTACACCGTACCCATATATTCAAACTTGCATTTCTTTAAACATATTAAACAGGTTTATTTTGTATTCTGAATCTGATAATTCTGATATCAGAATTCCCATGGGCATGTTTATTAGTCAATTCTCACATTGCTATAAAGAACTACCTGAGACTGGGCAGTTTATAAAGAAACGAGCTTTAATTGACTCACAGTTCTGCAGCCTGTACAGGAAGCATGGTTAGGGAGGCCTCAGGAAACTTACAGTCACGGAGGGTGGGTGAAGGGGAAGCAAGAACCTTCCTCACAAGGCGACAGGAGACAGAAAGAGTGAAGAGTGAAGTGCCACACACTTTTAAAGCATCAGATCTTGTGAGAACTCACTCACTATCACAAGAACAGCAGGAGTGTTGTGGGGTGGGGGGAGGGGGGAGGGATAGCATTAGGAGATATACCTAATGCTAAATGACGAGTTACTGGGTGCAGCACACCAACATGGCACATGTATACATATGTAACAAACCTGCACGTTGTGCACATGTACCCTAAAACTTAAAGTATAATAATAATAAAATTTAAAAAAAAAAAGAAAAAGAAAAAAAAAGAACAGCAAGGAGAAAATCTGGCCCCATGATCCAATCACCTCCCACCAGGTCCCTCCCCCAACAACAGGAATTACAATTCAACAAGAGATTTGGGTGGGGACACAGAGCCAAACCATATCAGCATGAATCTGCTATTATTTCTTCCATCTTCCATTCATGGTTCATTTTCTCAATTGCCACTTGCGATGTTTGATTGCAAGCTTTAATATTTTTGGAACTGCATCTTTTCATTATTATCTGAGCTTTAAATTAATGATGATTCCTTTAAAAAGGACCTGGGCATGCTCCTGTGGCAACACAGTCAGCACCACCCTGCACTACTTGACATTAAATTATCAGCTTGAGGTTATTTTGGGTGATCAAAAGTGTGAAATTGGGCTACAAATCTGCTTGAAGTCTGGGTTATAATAATATGTTATCAGGAGAGATATTTTTCCTGCACTCTGCCCTAAGTAAATTATCCTCCCCCAGGGGAGGGTAGCAATACTGGGGAGAAGTCAGCTGGAGGAGGGTAGGGACAGGCTTACTCTTAGTGAAAGAGTATCCTGATGCTGAGCGTGCAGCCCGTTAGCCGCAGCCATATGCAGGAGTCTTTCATTGGCTTTCTTTGCAGGGCAGAATCCTGCCCCTTGACTCCTACCCCCTTGACAATTTGCCCTATGAAGCCACAGAAACTGAACTCCTAGCCACCATCACCAGATTTGCCAATACCCTCTAGAGAAATGGCTTCAGTGATGCTCTGTTCCACTCCCTTGATTTCCACTTCTACTGAAGTTTGTACTTAGTTGTTTTTCTGTTGCTTTTGTTTTTGCTTTATTTGCAGACCAAAGAAAATATAATTTAAAGATTCAAAAAGTATGTAATTCTGCACTGTTCAGAAAGATGTTCATTCACTGTGTCTAGCTCACCACGCAGGTGCAAATGGGAGCTCTGGCCTTTCTCTGTCCCTCACATACACCAAGCTCATCTCCCTATCCCCCGTTCAGACTCATGGGACGCTCCTTGTCCAATTCCTTCTATGCCTGATGATACCTGGTCTCACATGTCTCAGCTCACATCCTCCTTTCTCAGAGCAGTCTTTCTGACCTATTAAAAACAAACCATGACATGGGAAAGTCTATTTTCCTGTTTTTTTTCCCTTATCCACAGCATTTCTCATTGTCTGAAATTAACTTGTGGAGATATGTTATAGCCTCTTTTTGAGTGTATTCAGACACTAGAATAGAAACTCTACAAGGGCAGGGAACTTGTGCATTTTGTTGACTGCTTTTGTGGTGCCAAAGCATATGCCAGCTGTCAATATGTGTTTGCTGAATGAATGAATGAATGAATAGCTGAGACTCTGGGGGGACTTAAGAACTCTTGATGGAAGGAAGCCATACTCTCTCCTCTGTCTCATTCCACGTTTGCTTCCGTTTGGGGAAATTTAAATGTTCAGCTGGTGAAATATAAGAATCGGTCTCTGTGCATTCTCACGGACATGGTTGTTCATTTTCTTTTCTACTTCTACTGTGCACATTTCACATCGGTGGAACATTGTGAATAACCCACGCTGACAGCTGGTGACTTCAGTTCACCTTCTATTGCCCTGCTTCTGGCCCTAATAGCTACACATATAGAACCTTAGGGCCAGAAAGTGCCTTTGGGTCTTCTAGGTTGCAAATTCCTTTGAACACCTATTGATGAGCTGTACCATTTCTCCAGAAAAGAAAATGTGGGTGTGGCGTGCGCTGTAATAATAAAATATTTTTCTGGTGAAACTGACCCGATCCAAACTGGCTTCAGTAAAAAGCAATTGTTTGGGTCAATATCTGAAATGTCTGTGGAAGAGCTGGCTTCAGGGGCAACTTTAACTTCATGGGGTTACAATCCCACTTTACCCCCAGCCGCAGCAGTTCTTTTCACAGTGTGGCCCTTGGCCATATCGGGGCCTTCCCACATAATTCCATGAGGTAGCTCCAGTCTCCTTCCACTGACAGTCAGTTTTAGCCCAGCAGGCAGGAGCAAGTCTCTCCTAGTAATGCTCCTAAATTCCTGCCATTCACTGAGATTCGACTGGCCGAGGCCTGCATCACTGCAGAACCCTGCAGGACCAACCACTATAACGTGGGATTCTGCCTGGGTCACATCCAGCCATCCCTGCAGTGCGGGGGTGCCCAGAACTCAGGAGCAAGCCACACCTGCAACTCACACACATGGTGGGGGGGTAAAAGTCAGGCTGAAGATTTTTCATGTTAATACAATTCAGAGACAAAGATATTCAAAAGCATTTGATGCAAGCAAGGGAGCCTGGCGACTAGAAGAAATTGGAGAAACAGAACGGAACTCGTCCCCATGGTCAGAGATTAAAACCTGGCTGGGGGATGGTGGTTATCTCAGGTTATAAAACTTAAGGGGGTTGGGAGTTGTTTATTCAACAAATATGTGTTGAGCAGGTCGCCCGTGTCAGCCACAGCGTCAGGATGCTGGGTTGAGTTCTGGACCATCCATATCAGCGAGGAACACAGACAATGTGAATCCATATCTAAATGAGATCATTTCAGGCCAATTAAGTGTATTAAAGGCATTAAGACAGGGTGTTACAGAGAATGGCAGAGGTGTTGGGGAGCTTCTTTAACTGGAGTAGTCAAGGAGGGTTTCTTAGAGAAGGTGGCATTTGAGCAGTGCCTGAGTGAGCAGGACGAACCCAGGTAAAGTGTAGAGGGCAGAGAGTTCCACCTAACGGCAGCAGATGAGTCCAGAAGCCTGATCCAGGATATGTTTAGTGTGTCTGAGAACTGAAGGAATACCTGCATTGGCTACAGTGCAGCAGGCAGGACAGAGGGGGCATGGCCCAATCTTGCATATGGATGGACTACACCGAGGAGTTTGGGTTTTGGTCCCAATGCTACATGGAGCCATTGTAGTATATTAATTAAGCAGAGGGTTTATGTTTTTAAATGATTTATTGAGAAACAACGAATATCTTGAACTGGAGAGAAACAAATTGGAATCTGGGCCACAGGTGAGGAGATGGGCAGAGGTAGACACTTGTTTGAATAAGCTGAAGATGGAGCTGCCAGGACGTGCCAGTGGGTGGGATATGTGCAGTGTGGGAGAGAGAGGCTTTTGGCTTAAGCAACTGGTGGATGGTGTGTTTTTACTGAGATGGAGGACTTGTGGGGCGAATCTGGAATCATGCTGGTCTAGGAGGGAGGAGTCAGTAGAATCCATTACCTTCCAAGAAATTGCTAGGACAGGAGATGACCCACAAGCCAAGCCAGCAGAGACAGCACTGAGACGGGTGGAATGGGTCTTGTCGGTTAATGCAGAGT
This sequence comes from Hylobates moloch, assembly GCF_009828535.3. Classification (NCBI taxonomy): domain Eukaryota; kingdom Metazoa; phylum Chordata; class Mammalia; order Primates; family Hylobatidae; genus Hylobates; species Hylobates moloch. The sequence goes on along the minus strand of NW_026652309.1, from coordinate 768,675 downwards.
GTCAGCATTCCGTATTCAGCTTCAACTTCACAACACATTCGTTCATTTTAAAGGGACATTTTAACCCTGAGTTACCACTTGATCAGGTTTGGATCTCTCTAGAGAAAAACTGGGCATCTTTTCTGGACACTTCTCAGCTCTCTCTTGTTGTAAGAACTAAGTAGCCAAACTCTCCCTGGCTGGGACTGCAAAGATGTAAATGCTGCAGCCGTGAGACTCACCTCCATCAGGCCGAAGCTTTGGGAGCGTGGAGGCTGGAGCAAGGCCATGCAAGTCGTCCTCTGAACCTGTGATTCTAATATGCTCTGGGAACGGATTCAAGGGACGTGTCCAGGCCTCTCTGCAAGGGAATGGCAGGATGAGCTAATTCAGAGGCACCTCTGCCACCCCCATGGATGGCTCTATTGACAGAGCCAAAGATTTTTTGGACAAAAGTGAAAGAAACTCACTCAAAGTAGTTGAAGAAATAAAAGGGTGTATTTATTGAAAAGATAAAGGAGAATCTTACCAAAGCCAAGGACAGGGTGTGCCCTGGACAAGGGCAGGGTGAGAGCAAGAGAGATGTTCTGCTGACAAGAAGGTCCCATGGTTTCTGGTCAGTTTTGCTGGAGGTCCTGTTCCATGTCTCTGTCCCTGTCTCTTCATCTCTCAGTCCCTTGCTGTGAGTCTGAGTGCTTATCTCTGTCCTTTTGTGGTTTGAGTGTGTCGGGGGTGCACACCCACCTCCATTTATCTGGATGTCTCCAAGGGTGTTTCTGTTTCTCTGCTTCAGTGTTCATCTCCTGTCTCCTTCTCCTCCTTTCTCTATGTTCTCTTTCCACGTAACTGGAGATGACTGAGCCAACATGGCAGCCTCTGGCCTAAGAGGTAAAATTACTTCCAGGTTAAGCCCCTTGCAGAGGCTAACTCCAACCTGATTGGATGAGTGAGAGTCAGTCATCCACTGTGGTCCAATCAGCAATTGCTATTGGGAGACCTGATGCTATCCTCCCATGATTGGAAGGGGCAGGCCTGTGTTTGGAACAGGAAGGAATTCCTTGTAGACGGGATGGTTATGAGCGGGACAGAAACTCCACCACAAGGGTTCTGGGGGTACTACAGGGACTAAAGGAAGCAATGTGATCAATGTGAAAGCAGCAAGGCCATGATTTATTTCTTGGGCATGTAGTTTTCTCCCGAGGCCTCTGCTTGGTTGTTTTACCCAGCATGGTTGCCAAAGGAGATTTCTCCAAAGGGAAAAGTACTGCAATGGTCGACATATTATAGTCCTTTCCCATTTGCAAGCCCTCTCACACATTCCTTCTTCTTTTCCCAAACCACAGGAGACGACGAGAAAGAGAACAGACAACCTGTCCAGATAATTTGCCTTTGGAGCCCGCAGGGCTGGTGAAGGCATCCTGAGATGGGAGAGGCCCCTGGGGACCTCCAGAGTCAGGGCTCCAACCTCCTCTCCCACACCGCTCTGCCTCATGCCCTGGGTTGCCTGTCTGACTGTCTCAAGACTGGGGGTTCTCCGGTGAGCAGATGGCTGCTTAGTGTAAGTAGAACAACATATTTTTAAAATAATATTTAACAGAAGGGAAGAAGGAGGCCTTACCGCAGTCAAACCACCCTTCCTAGCTTGAATCCAATGCATCCTCCCATAGTGTAAAGGCCGCCCCCACACTCTCTCGTGACAACTGTGGGGTGTGGGGTGCGGGGTGTGTTGCTAAATTCAAAGACAGGAAAGCAGCTTGGGTGCATCTTTAGAAGCGTGAGCACCCCCAGTATCCACTCTAGATATTTCTCCAGATCCTCCTGCCTCAGGCACCTTTCCTTGCCTGTCCATTTACTTTTATTGTTAAATTTTCCATCATTCTACTCTTTGGACCCTTTCCTTTATATGGTCTTTTATTCTCTCTAATTTTGAGCCTTATTCTTCAGCTAGTAAATCCCTTACACATGATATTATTTATTTCTCACTCTGCATGTCAGCCCCTCCTCTCCCTCATTCAGAATCTTTCCCCTGTTGACTTCTTTGTCACTCCAGGCTCTAGGTAAAGGAAGTGGCTGAATATCCAAATGAATTGTTTCCTTGATAAAAAGGGAAGACCTCTCCATACATTTTGCATTTCTGTTCACATTTTTTTAAAACAGAGAAGAAAGAAAATAAAGACAACTCACCAAATTCAGCCACTTACTTAATTTGTGTTTTCTTTAAGCAAATCACATTCATATTCTAAAATAAGTGATGTCAAAAAGAGATTATATACCATTACCTTAAGTGGCAAAGCAGTTAGTATCCCTTTGCCATGAGGAGAAAGTAAATGTAAAACTAAATCCAGTGGACAAGAGCTATTGATATGATGAAATCCCAGCTCCATGAGGTGACTCGAAGAAGCCCCTGAGCCTGAAGCCCCTGGGCTCCTGGTTAGAAGGAAAAATTATCCGGTGCTACAAAGTAATGGAAGCCTCACAGACACCAGGCTGGAACTTTCTTCTTGAGGTAATCGCAGTCCTTTCTCTGTGTGATTGATTTGATATTTCACACCTAATCTGTGTACAGGGAAGGCCTTCTCTGGCTTGTAGTCTCCCTCTGAGACCAGCTGGGAACCAACCCTGAATCATGGATGTTTGTTGCTGGAAAGGTCTTCAGCCACCCCTAATCCCTTCATTCCACACTTGGAGTAACTAGGGCTTTGAGAGGTTCAGTGTCTTTTTGGCGGTCTCACAGCTTGTTAGTGTTGGAGACCAGCTTGCAGCTGAGGAGCCGGTTTCTCAACCCTGACTTCCCCATGTGCACATGACAATGGCTTAGGTTTCAGGAGTGTAGGGACATTTTGGGGCACCATGTTAGCGTCTCATTTCTCAAAAGGCTAGGCTTTCAGTGCTGTCATTTTCAGCAAAGGTGAGAGCTGCATTTGCATAAAACATATGCAGGTCTCCAATTCCGCATTTTGACCCACAGGGGCAAGACTGAGCCTCCATCTGGAGGTGCAGCCACCACCAGGCTCCAGTTGCAAGGTTTTCTGAGATTTCCTGAGCACTTCCAACCACTTTCCCGTCTCATTTAATGAGGAAGAAGGAGCAGTTCAAAACCATCACATCCACATTATTCAAAGTCTCTCTAGCCTGGGCTGGTGCAGTGCAGGACCCTAGCAACCTGACGATATTGGAAATGAAAACCCCGGCAATTTGTAAACTGTCAAGCTTAATACAAGATCTTTGTGCTAATGGGATTGTACTGACTCAAGCATTATCAGAAGAAGAGGTTGATGGAATGCTAGGATGAAATGAAGACATGACACACATTTTGGGTGCATCTCCCAGGCCCTATAAATTTGGGTATTGAGTTGGAAGCGTAGCAGTTCATTGGCCATGACCACAGCTCACCGTGGCCATGCCCAGCTATGCTCAGTGTGCACGGCGAGGAGAAATTTGAGGTTTGTCGCCCCGATACAGGCAGGAAGCATGAGCGTGTATGGTGTGTGTTCTTCCCACACCCATGTCCCTGGACCCTTGCCAGGTCCCCTTTCTCTCCTGTTCCCTCCCACGTGAAGCTCCAGCAGCCAGCTCTATTTTGCGCCAGATGCAGAGCAAATGCTGTGAGGACACTCTGCTCAGTGGAAGGTGGCTCAGGGCTCGGGAGGCCGCGTGTAGGAGCCAGTAAAAAGGGCGAATGTGCATTTGCCTTCCTCCTTCTTCTCCTTTTCAAACAGCTCCCTAACCACCCAGCAGGCCTTGGCTCTGCCTTCACACAGGAAAAGTCGAGTCTGGCTTTCCAAGGCCCTCAGGCAGCCACAGCCCTACAAGGCCTCATTCCAGCAGGAAGTGTCAAAGGAATTCTGCCCTGGGACATCTCACTTCTTTCCTGATAATGGGCCAGCACAGTCCTTCCTCCCCTTCTCAGGTCTGAGGGGCAGACACCATGCCGTGGTGACAGCGTGTTCCCTTGATGGAAAGGCCACCAGAACCACTGGTAGTCCAGCTGGACACTGCAGAGCCCTGGGACCACACTCGCTGCCTCCCTCCAGACTCCTTACGTGAATAAATGAAGCCCACTTGGATGAAGACTTTTGATTAATGAAGCAAGATTCTCTTTGCTCACAGTCCCAAGCATAGCAAGCTAAGATGCTGTGCAGACCTCAGACCAGCGCAAACATCCACGTGGCATGTTCTGTCTTCATGGCTGACATCTCGGCTGTGGCCCCACAACTTGTGCCATCGTGTTGCACATGAGTGCTGAGTTGAGCAAATAGTATCTTCTGCCTCAGTGGTCCCTGTCCCCCAGCGAGACATGGCTGTGCTTTGGTTCCCACTCACCATTGGTTTTGGACCTAGAAATCAGTTTCTGAAATGCCACATCCTGGTGCAGTTGTGTAAAAACATGCACAGGAAAATCAAGCTACTGAAGGTCTTAGTACACCTGGCAACGTGCACAGATTTCGCTGTCCTCCTGGGCCCATCTCCTCCAATAGGACCAGGAGAACCTCCCACACCTGATGCTGGGGCGTGGCCTTTGGACAGCACCTTCCTGGTCTCTAGGATTGAGTCCATATATCAGTCAGTCAGGAAGATGGGGTCAAAAGGCTGTGGCAACTCGAGAGAGATCTGCCAGGTTTCTGTGAAGATGGCCCTGCTGGCTCCACATTTAGGAAGGACAGGATGGGAAGGGCCTCTTTGTGAAAAACAGAACTGGACAGACTCACAGTTTCCTAGTGGAGTTTGCAGTGTTGATGAGAACTAAGAACCGGCTCAACAGTTTCCTCTCTTAAAAACTTTCTTTTCTTACTAATATTTCAGAAATGTTAGTACCAAAAAGCCTATAATTTCATCAGAAAATATTAAGAAATGTTAACAACATATAAGGCAGGAGAGAGAGCTATCTTTCCATATGAAAGCTCTCTGTGAGGGACAGTAAGAACACTGATCTCTTCCAGTTTATTCTTGTATATGTCACACATTGAAGCCTCATGGGGCCCCAGGAGGCAGCAAGACTCCTGACAACAGGGTAAAGATCCTCACCGCTTGTTGGTTGGCCCAGAGTCTTAACAATTTCGCTTAAAAAATGTAGAGTTAGGCCGGGCACAGTGGCTCATGCCTGTAATCCCAGCATTTTGGGAGGCCGAGGCAGGCAGATTACAAGGTCAGGAGATCAAGACCACCCTGGTCAACATGGTGAAACCCCCGTCTCTACTAAAATAAAAAAATTAGCTGGGAGTGGTGGTGCGTGCCTGTAATCCCAGCTACTCAGGAGGCTGAAGCAGGGGAATCACTTGAACCCAGGAGGTGGAGGTTGCAGTGAGCTGCGATTGTGCCACTGCACTCCAGCCTGGCAACAGAGCAAGATTCTGTCTCAAAAAAAAAAATGTAGAGTTTAGAAATTAATTTGTATTATAGAAAGAGTTTTCACTGTGTGTGGATTTGACCAAGGATTAAATTCTGTACCCCTTTTCACATCACAGGTTTATACCATGTTCCTGGCTTTTTCCAGCCACACCTAATTGGTCATTTCCTAATGACCACATGGCTCGGAACCTCACAGCACCTCCTTCTGGGGGCCTCTTTCTCCCGAGTCCTCCCAGGGACTTGGCAGCTTCATCTCTAAGGCCTGCAGAGGCTGTGGCTATGGCTGTCCATTGTTCTCTCTCCTTGGCTTCAGTTCACAGTCATCAAATCCCTGCAGCTTGCACACTGGAACATTCATATTTTGGATAAGGTAAGTTGAAAAATAATTTACTAAAAGTCAGTGCATCGTCTTTGTAACAATTTTCAGCATCTTGACATTGAGAAGTCATTCTCAATGATAAAGATAGTTTTGCCAGTTATTTTTTCCCCAAGATTCTAAAAATATTATTTTTTATTCAGGAAACTGGTCAATAAACACTAATTCTGGTGAAAGAAAATGCATGCTACCTAATTCATTAAATCCCACAGGCTCTCTGCACACCCCGCCATTCAGAAATGTTTACATGTCGAGCAAAGGATTTTCAGTATAATTAAAGAAATGAATTGTGGCTGGAGACTGCAAGACTCTGATCACCAAACTTCTTTCCAGCCACCTTTTTTTTTTTTTTTTTTTTAGACAGAGTCTTGCTCTGTTGCCCAGGCTGGAGTGCAGCGGTGCTATCTCAGCTCACTGCAAGCTCCACCTCCGTGGTTCACACCATTCTCCTGCCTCAGCCTCCTGAGTAGCTGGGACTACAGGTGCCCGCCACCATGCCCAGCTAATTTTTTTGTATTTTTAGTAGAGACGGGGTTTCACTGTGTTAGCCAGGGTGGTCTCGATTTCCTGACCTCGTGATCCGCCTGCCTCGGCCTCCCAGAGTGCCAGGATTACAGGCATGAGCCACCGCACCCGGCCCTTTCCAGCCCCCTCTTACCTTATTATTGGTTTTACACTCAAATGTCACCCTGGGAGTGGCACAGGAAGGGAGGGAGCCCACGGCATGGGAAGCTTCAAGAGATCCCGGCATTTGGAGAAGGTGGGTGAGCCTCGAGTACTTTCTTCTGCTTCTAGAAACAGTGTCCATTTTTTTTTTTTGGTGGGTTTTATTGTGTTTTGGTTATTTTGTTAAGCAGTCAACAAAACAGCTTCTAGAAAATGGAAAACCCAGAGTGTGATCTACCAGGAGCTCCTGATTTTGACCAGTTCCTTGCTTTACCTGCTGGGCCTGTGATACGAAGAAACGTCATGGCTTCAACGGCAGCCTTGGAAATGAACTTCATTGAAGGGGAATGCACATTGAGGTTTATGACTGCTGCTATGAAAAGAGTGCACATCCTTTCCTTCGAAACACAAGTAATGTGTAAGAGCCACACATTACTGTGTCAGGGCAGTATTTTAGGGATAAAGAAAAATTAAAACTATTTTAGTCTTCACTAGCATATACACACAAACACACATATATAGTTTCACCATTGATGGAATAATATGCAGCAGATAAAATGAATAAATTAGAGCTAAATGCATCTAAATTCATAAATCTCAAAAACCTAATGGTATAGTGGTGAGTGAAAATAACATGTTTTGAAACGGAAAATGAACATTATCAAATTACAATTTTTTAAAAACACAGGATAATACTATGTATCATTACTGGTCACATGCATGTGTAGTAGAAACGTGAAAACATGAATCAAAGGATATCACCAAAGAGAGGTGGAAAGTAGAATGGGCACAGATCTGAGATGTTTTCCATAAAGAATTATTTTCTCTCTGTACCATTCTATTTCTTTAAAAATATCTGAAGGAAAATGAAAAAAATTAATATTTGCTAAGTTGTGGTTTCAGGTCCATGGGTCTTTTTGACATTATTCTCCATACTTTTCTTTATATTAATCTTTCATATAATCAATGGGGCAAATTTTTGTCTAAGAAAAAAGAGATCCAATTGACCTTTATTTAACTCTTTGGAATAAAAATACGAAGCCAGGTCAACCTGTAAGAATGTGAATCAATTCCCATCTCAGATTCCTCATCACAAAGGCCTAAAGATCATGGGAGTGGGGAAAAGGTTGCACAAAAGGACACGATTCGTTCACTTCATACAAGCATTCTTTGAAAATAGAAGCACAAGTAAAATCTTTTTTAAAAGAATTTTTTTGTTTTAATTTTCCTTTCAACTACTTTTTCAGTGCTGTGAATGTTCCACATGAAATGCTTTTCATGGTAGAAATTTCTTTTTTTATTGTATATATTTATGGTAAACATGATGTTTTGAGATATACATATATGTAAATATATGTGTATATATATCTCACTATATATATTTTACTATACGTATAATGAAATTGTTACCATTGTCAAGCAAATTAACAAAGCCATCATCTCCTATAGTTACTTGTGTGTGTAAGAGACAGGTAAGAGCATCTAAAATCTATTCTCTTACCAAATTTCCAGTAAAACACGATATTATTAACTGCAGTCGTCATGCTGGATATTAGAGATCTAGACTTACTCATCATATATGACTGCAACTTTGTACCCATGACCTACATCTTCCCATTTTCCCCCCATCCTACCTCTGGTAACCATCATTTTACTTTCTGTTTCTATGTATTTGACTTTTTTTAGACTCCACTTATAACTAAGTTTCCTGCAATATTTTTCTTTTTGTGCCTGGCTTATTTCAGATGGCATAATGTCCTACAGTTTCACCTATGTTGTCGCAGATGGCAGGATCTTCTTTTCTAAGGCTGAATAGTATTCCATTACACACACACACGCACACACACACACAGCAATTTATCCATTTATTTAGGTTGTTTTCATATCTTGGCTATTGTCCATGATGCCGTTATGACATGGGAGCACAGATACCTTCATATGGTGCTGATTTCATTGCCTTTGGATGCATATCTCGAAGAGGGATTGCTGGATCATAAGGTATTTAGCCCTAGTTTTAATTTTTTGAGGAAACTCCATACTGTCTTCTATGATGTCTACATCAATTTACATTCCCACCAACAGTGGATGGTGGTTCCTTTTCTCCAGACCATCACCAACACTCATCATTTCTTGTCTTTTTGATAATAGGCATTTGACCAGTTGTGAGGTAATATCTTATTGTAGTTTTTATTTGCATGTCTCTGATGTTTTCTGATGTTTCTCTGATGTTGAGCACCTTTTTGTAAGCCCGTAGGCCACTTGCATGTATTCTTTGGAGAAATGTCTATATAGGTCTGTTGCTCATTTTTAAGGAGGTTTTGGGGTTTTTTGGTATTAAGTTGTAGCAGTTCCTTAGACAATTTGGATAGCAACTCCTCGTCAGATAGATGGCTCACAAATATTTTCTCACAATCTGTAACCTGTCTTTCATTTTGTTGATTGTTTCCTTTGTTGTGAAGAAGTTTTTAAGTTTGATATAGTCCCATCTGTTTATTTTTGTTTCTGTTAGTACTGTAAGTGCTAGCAAGAACAGACAAGAAAAAGAAATAGAAGGAAACTAGATCGGAAAGGAAGAAGTAAAATTATCTCTATTTGCAGATGACTGCATTCTATATGTAGAAAACCCTAAAGACCACCCACACCCACACACATGTGTGTATGCACGTGCGTGCACACACACACACACTCACACACCCCTGTTAGAAATAAGAAGTGAATTCAGTAATATTGCAGGATACAAAATCAACATACAAAAATCAATTGCATTTTTTTACATTAATAATGACCATCAGAAAAGAAAACCGAGAAAATAATCCCATTTGTGATAATATCAGAAAGCATAAAATACTTAGAAATAAATTTAACCAAGGAAGTGAAGTATTTGTACACTGAGAACTACAAAACATCGATGAAATAAATTGAAGACACAGATAAACAGATGTCCAGTGTTAATGGATTAGAAGAATTCATATAGTTAAAATGTCCATACTACCCAAAGCAATCTACAGATTTAATGCAATCCTTATCAAAATTTTCTTTACAGGAATAGAAAAAAAAACTCTAAAATCATACAGAACCACATAAGACCCTGAATAGCCAAAGCAAGCTTGAGAAAAAAAGATTTAAAAGAAAAGCTGGAGACATCACAGCTCTTATGTCAAATTATACTACAAAACTATGGTGATCAAAACATTAAGGTACTGGCATAAAAGGAGATACGTAGACAAATGGAACAAAACAGATAGCCCAGAAATAAGCCCAACCATACATGGTCAACTAGTTTTCCACAAAGGCACCAAAGAATCATAATGAGGAAAGGATGGCCTCTCCAATAAATGACCTTGAGAAAACTATATATCCACATGCCAAAAAAAAAAAAAAAAAAAGGAAATTGGACCCTTATCTTCCAACATGCACAAAAATCAACTCAAGAGGGACTAAAGACCTAAATGCAACACCTGAAACCTTAAAAGTCCTAAAGGAAAACACACAGGAAAAACTCCATTACATTGGCCTTGGCAGTGATATTTTGGATATTTCAAGTTAACTCTATTACTCATCATTCACTGACTCCACATATAATCCGTCCCCCAAATATTCTCAGAACCTATCACCAAGACTGTGATCACTTCTTTGGGATAAGTTAATTAGGAAAAAATAAAACTGGGTTTTACCTTTGAAAAACTTTCTAACTGTACCGATGTGCTCAAATAGATGGACACATGAATGAAAAATCCAGATTTGTTCTTTCCATGTGGTCTAGGTCCGTCCATATATTTCTCTGGATTTTACCATTCACTGAATGCACATGAACACTGAATTTACTATCTATTGCTGAGTAACAAGTTATTTTAAAACGTATTGACTTAAAACAACAAGTATTTATCATTTTCGCAGCTTCTGTGGATCAGGAATCATGAAGCAGCTTAGGTATTTCAGGCTCAGGGCCTCTGATGAGGTTGCACTGTAGATGTGAGCCAAGGCTGCTGTCATCTGAAGACTGGGCTAGGGATGGAAGCTCTGCATTTGGGATCATGCTCATGGCTGTGGCCTGAAGGCCTCATTTTTTCACCCTTGGGCCCCTCCATGGGGCTGCTCCCAACAGGGCCTCCCTAGAAGGAATGACCCAAGAAGGAGAAAGAAAGACCAAGCTAGAAACCACCGTGTCTTTCGTAACCCAATATCAGGAATGAAGAAGCACCTCTTCTGTGTTCTTTTCGTCTCGCAGACCAACCCTGGTACCATGTGGAAGGAAATTACACAAGAGTGTGAATATCAGGAATTAAGGATCACTGGGGCACCTGGAGGCTGGAGTCTACAGGTAATTTATGGTGAGTCATGGTGATGGTGAGGAAGCAGCTACTTTCATCACAGGTGAAAACTGATACACAAAACACACAAGCAGAGAGGAGCCCTATATTTCTGCTTCTCCTTCAGGGTGAATAGCAGCCACCATTCACCCTACCAGAGAGATATTCTTTATTTTTTTATTGCTGGCTGGATCTTGGGCGAAATAACCATCTCCTGTTTCCCCAGTTGAGGACAATTGAGAAAGGCTTATGTTTGCCAAAGAATATCTCATGCTAGCAACAAAACTTTTAAGGAAATAATTACAGAAAGCACAGTCAGCAGTTCTGAAACCTGGACTTATAATTTCCACACTAACTCCTTTCTAGCCCTACAGGAAACATCAGGCAACTGGGCTGACTTCTTGCCTTAGAAACACCCACTGCACCAGAAGGATGCCAGCATGTTTCCTACTCACTGCTGGGATCACCGATCACTGCTGTTACTCAGACCTCTCCAGTTCCAGCGTTGTCTGTGTCAGGACCTAGCTGTCAATGCCACCATGAAAGACTTTCCCCTTCTTCATAATAGGCCAGTGCTTTGCTCAGCGCTGACCAGGATAGAACAACCCATGTTCATCGAGTTCCATGGCTTTCCCCATGTTAGCTGGCAGTCTCCATCAGTGTGGGGTTTGCTGGGGAAGAGGCCCCCAGTCCAGAAACAAGGATGGTGGCTCACTGAAGGCCACAGGGCTTGAGGGTGTGGACAGGACTGAAGCCTTTGCTGAGTGTGGATGGAGCGTCAGTCTTGAGCAACTTGGCTTTGATTCTGCGGTTGCATTTGTTAGAGAGAAGGGAAAGTGGAGCATCCAGTGGGCCACGTGTTTGCGAGGAGGAGCCTTGGGAGATTTCGAGCACTTGGGCCTGGTGGAGTTTGGGATGGGCTAAGATACTCAATTGGACTGAGTTGGAACACATGACACTCTGGGCTATGTGTATAGTGACAGCTTTAAGGGCACAGCAAAGGGTATAGGGAGGCGATACTGGAACATCTTATAGGGCACTGCTTACAGCGCACCATTGTCTTCCTTCCCACTGCCCTCAGGATAATCCCAAACCCTCTGCTGGCTTGCGAAGTTCTGCTTGCCTGCCAGCCCACACCTGCGCACACCTCCAGGCTGCCCTTCTGCCCAGCTCTCAGGCTGGGTCCTCCTCCATGGAGTAGCTGTACCTAATTACCACTTGGTCTGGGGCAACTTCTTACCTCCCCACCCACTTCACCTGGTTAACAACTAGGGAACCTTTTAGACCAGTGGCCCCCCCACCAAGGGCGAGTTTGTCCCCCAAGAGACATTTTACAACCTCTGGAGACATTTTTGATTGTTAAAACAAAGAGATTGTGACTGGCTTCTGGTGGGTAGAGGCCAGGAATGCTGCTCAACACCCTACAGTGAGCAGTACAGCCCCTTCTCTCCACCCGCCTGCTGCTCAACACCCTACAGTGAGCAGTACAGCCTCTTCCCTCCACCCGCCTCCCCACTGCAGGGAATGATCCAGCCCAACGCCAAAAGCACTGAAGCCGGGAACCCTGACTGAGATCTCAGCTTCAACGCCCCTTCCTCAGAGACCTTTCTGTCCCTGACCTTTCTGAGGAGTATACTCCCTTTTTATGGGCCCTCAACGCCCCCCCCACCCCGTGGCATTTGTTTTAGTTAACAGTTCTACACTTATGCATGCGAATTTGTGATTAGCATCCATCTCCCCTGTCACAGTTCCATGAGGGCGAGAGCTACAGTTTCCTCCCTGTTGTGCAGGGCACATAGCACAATGCCTGGCCCTGTAGTCAGGCTCACTAAATATTTGCTGAAAGTAGAAATGAATAAAACAGGACTGTAGCTTCTAGGGGCTTCTGTGGGAGCCAGTATCTCCATTCATACCTGGGGATTATGGGATATTTTCAACAAAAACATGCACTTTGCACAAAGTGAAAGTCAGAGCCTGGAGCCTGTGCAAACGGTGCCTTGAGCAGCTCTACGGTGAGTGTGAGGATGCAGGCAGGGGTCCTTCAACAGGAGCCGGGGCATCCTGCAGAACACAGGGCCAGGATCTTCAGATGTGCAGCAGGGAGGGGGCTTGGCACAGCCCCATGAGTTTGAGAAGCTTGAGGCATTAAGGTGAGTTTCTTGTGGTGCAGCTTGCCAGCAGTGAAGGAAGGTGGCTGTCTCTCCCCTCATGCACAGACATGCACAATGTCCAGGATCCAGGTAGAGAAGCTTCATCAAAGTTGTCTGTGTTTTGCTGCAGCCTAAGAAAAGCTGTAGGCTTTTCTAAGAAGGGTTATAAAAGGGAGCAGCCGTGAAGCCCGTGGACAAGTCATCAGTTACAGCAATTACAGTAGCACCATAACCTTCCCAGGCTTGCTGGAGGGAGGTCGCTGTGCCCACAGGAGTGCACCACAGATTACAGGACTAAAGGCCTTTTCTGCTTCTTCACAGTGATCCATCTCTGCCCAGCACCCAAGTACTGAGTTAACCTACAACATGGTTCAGAATCAAAACATAAAATGCCACGGCCCTCCCCCAGTTAGCAGTATTGGTTGGAAACATGTTTAGCAGTGAGTAACAGAAGTCCCAAGAAATAATGGCTAAAACAAACAAGAGTATGTGTCTTCACATAGTAAGTTCTCAAGAGGTGGCTGGCACTTTAAATTCACTTTCTCATGGATGCCATCAAACACCAGGTTTATTCAGCCTTCATGCACTGCCATCACCTTCCCATCCACGGACTTTTCTGACATCTGCTGAACATCATCACAAGGTGGCTGCCATAGCTCCACCCATTGTATCAACATTCAGGGAAAGAGGACAGTGCCAACAATATGTCTGCTCATTTTTTTGAAAGAGGAAAAACCTCTCCTGGAAGTCCATGGCAGCATTATGCTTACTTCTTACTTGCCAGAACTTTATCGTATGGTCAGACTTTAAGGTAGAGAGGCAAGAAAATAAATATTCCATCTTCAAGTCTTTATAGTGGATGGCATCAAAAAAGGGGGCAGGGATACCTGTTTTATAAGTCATCTCATGTTTTCTGCTGCATCAGCCAACTTAATAATGAATCTACATTGCCCCCCATTTGCATTTTTTGCAAAGCAAAAATGGCAGACTTACACTGGAACCCTAAGGGTACCATGACACCATGCAGGCCTTCATTCATTCCTTCATGCTTCCATTCCCTTATTCATTCACTCATATCACAAATATGTGTTGGTGGCCTCCTGTATTTCAGGCCCTTGCTGTCAGTGGAATACAGCAACACACAAGACAGACACAGTTACCTTCCCGTGGAAGCTGGACGTCTAGAAAGAAACTCTGGACAGCTGTTTGCCAAGGCGATGGGCACTGCAGAGGAGACGCACAAATGATATGACTCATGGGTGACGCTGGGCAAACCTAGGTGGTTGAGTCCTCTTGGGTTTTCTCATAGGAGGTGAGTTGGAAGTGGAGACCTACAAGTAGGTCAGATAGGATGGTGTGAAAAGAGCCCCACCTAGCTTGCAGGGACCACATGTAGGGATAAAGAAAAGAGCAGGATAACTTCCAAGGGCTGGAATCCCAGCTTGGCTGGAGTTCAGAGCCTGAGAGCAGAATTTTCTGCAGGACAAGGCAGAAGGAACTTGCAGGAAGCTTCCCCAATCACCCCTGCTCCCCACTCCTGCAGAGATTAAATGAAGACATCTGTTTCTTAAGCACCTGTACCCCCACCACAGCCTCTGCAATGTGATAGGCATGTATTTGATGAATGAATGAATGAATAAATGAATGAATGAATGAATTTCACTCAGCTGACTCTCTCTAAATTCCAGCTTCCTGTCTGCCTCTTCTGTTGCACAGAAAGCTTTGAGAATCCAGGCTAGGTTTATCATTTGTTTCTTCTGAGTCTAACACAAAAGACATGCTTATTAATAGCTGTGGAATTGATTTGAATTACATGCAAACTCCCTCAGAAAAAGACCCATGTCTAACTGATCTTTGTACCCTTCATCCTTGCACTTCAAAGCCTTGCGCATATGCGTCTTCCATGCACATTGGGTCGGGGAGGTGGTGAAAAAGAATGAAGGAAGCCACACTCAACCCGGTTTCCACACTGTCTCCTTCACTCCTTAGCAGCCACTGGGTGCATAGGAAAGGGCGGTCTTGCTCTCCCCTGAAGCCCATGTTTATTTATAGCCAGATTTCTGACACAGACAGACCCCTCTGAAGGACCACTAAAAATGAGTTCTGAGTAATGAATGTCATACCATGTAGCAGAGACATCCCCCAATACTTCAAATTTCCTGCCAAAACATGCCAATACACTGGAAGCCAATTTATTCTAAATTACCAAACTACATACTGCGGTTAATGAAAAGGCTATTTCTGAAGATGTGTGCGTGCACATTGATATATTCAGAAGCAAATGACACCCGTGCTGGTGGATACACATTGGTATTTCACACAACCTCATTTAAAACCTACAAGGGACTCAGCCGAGATTAACTGCAGACTTCGGCAGTCATGAGGGATGTGACCGAAAGCCCTTTGAGAGAGGAAATCCTGTTAATAATATTGCTCTGTCCTGCTGAGAAGAGATGGGGTGAGCCGGAGCCTGCCCATCTCTCTTGTCTTGCCCTCTCCTCTGCCTCACTCTGACAGTGAAGGGGCTGCAGGTTGCGTCAGTTGGTGGGCTCTGTAAGGTCGACAAGAAACCTGGAAATTTAGGTGGCTGTCTTACACCTATTTCTCTCTATCTAGGTGGGCCAGACTCAACCTCTGTCCTTCCTGAGCCTGGGTTTCTCTTCTGAAAGGCCACAGCTAGGTCAGCAGGGCCAGCCTGGGCATCAAGTGGAGACCACAGAAGGAGCCAAGCACACACAGACCACAGCCAAGCTCGGCCTAGCCCTGGGGCTGGAGCCCTGCGTCCTGTCCCGTGGACAGCATCCTCCCAGCCCCCTCCTTCCCCAGACCCAGTTGGCATCGTTGGCGTCCAAACTCCACTTCCTGATCCCAGGCCCTCAGTGCCTTCCACACACACACACACACACACACACACACACACACCCTCTCTCATAACACCCTCACTCAAACATGCATACACACACACACCTATACACACATTCACACACACACCTGTACACAAGCACATATACACACATTCACACACACAGCTATGCACATATTCACACACACTTGTGCACACATTCACACACACCTATATAAACACACATGCACACACACCTATATACATCCACACACGCCCCATACATATATTCACACACACACCTATACACACATTCACATACTTTTTCACACACATACCTATGCACACATTCATATACTCTCTCACAAACACACCTACACACCCATTTGCACTTAATGTCACACACACAGACCTATACACCCATTCACCCACTCACACATTTGCACACTCTGTCACACTCACCTATACACACATTCTCACACACACCTGTACATTCACATGCACATATACACACATCCACATACACCTACACACACACATACATTCACACACTTACATGCACACTCACACCTATACACATCCACACACACATCCCTATACACACATTCACACACCTATACACACATTCCCACACTTTCTCACACACATGCCTATGCACACATTCACACACTCACTCTCACACACAAACACACCTATACACTCATTTGCACTTAGTGTCACACACAGACCTATACACACATTCACACACGCTTGCACACTATCTCACACACACCTATACACACATTCACACACTCTCACATACACACATACACGCCCCTTAACATAGGCAACACTGTCCACTACCTCCCCTCTTCAGCAGGGGCAAATCCAGGTTTTGTGGGACCTAAAACTCGTAATACAATTTTTGGAGCCTTTAAAGAAGGCTCCAAAGAAAAATAGGCTTAAAAATAAATGTTAATTTAAAATTGGAAAATAAGTCACAATAAATTATGGTAGCCCTTGGAGTTCAGGCTCTTTCTTCTAAGATTCCTTGGGCCTTACCATCATGAATATGAGTCCCGATTGCAATCTGGCTTTCCCTCCCCAGCCAGGACATTCTATGGCTCCCAGCAGCTCCAGCCCTCACAAGTCACTGGCTCTGAGGCTTCAGCTTTGTTAGCCTCGGGGTAAATCCTGTTCTGTGATTCCTTCCCTGAAAGTGGACGTTGATGGAGGTGAACCTCCCCAGATGACATTGGGCCACGCACTCCAAGGAGAACGCCATTCTCTGTAGGACGTATTCCTCACACACGCACACATACGCATGCATCAGAGTGCAGTCGGGCCTCCAGATCTGATTTCCTGCTAACCAGTTTGCAGGAAATACAGGGAATACAGAAACCATGTCACATGACACCATGGGGTTTTACTCTGCAAAATCCAGAATGCAGGAAACTCTACAGGACAAATGGCCCAGATTCCTCAATAAATAAACATCAGGTGCTGAAGTGGGGAGAAGGGAGGATGCAACAGATGAAAAGAGATGGGAGAAAGAGCAGCCAAATGCACTATGGACATTTTAGGATCCCAGTGCAAACCAATTAAATGTAAATACATAGACATTGACCAGTAAGACATTTTAGCACTTAATGAATATTTGATTTTGGAACTTATTAACAGTGTTAGGTATGATATTGTTGTTAGATTGTGTTAAGAAAAAGAGGCTTAATTTTTCAGAGGTGTGGACTGAAAAATTTAGGGTGAAATATAATGATATGAGGGACTTGTTTCTAAATAACCCAGTGGAGGAGGTGGCAGGAGAAAGGGAAGGGAAAGGGGAGCTAAAGATGATACCAGATCGGCCACATGTTAGTGTTGACACGGGGTGATGGACACAGGAGGCTTTATTGTGTTATTGTGTCTGTTTGAAAACTTCCATAGTAAAAATTACCCCAAAGTGAGTGCTATGGCCTCAGTTTCCCCAAAAGCAGAGGTGGAGAGGAAGGCATGCAGACAGCAGTACTAAGTGATAAGGGATGGAACCAGGGACGTGGGTACAAGGCCACTGCTGTGATCACAGTTCCCTCCTAGGTCCCAGTGAACCTTGTTTGGGGCCTAATTAAAAGCATTTCGCAACCATTTGCTGAGGAGTCTAAGGGGAGAAACACTGATTCTTCAGCTGCCTACCTGCTCCAGGGTGGCTCCCTGAGTGTTGTCCCCCAGCACCTCTAGCTCACACCTGGTGAACACCCAGCTCTGTGCAGGCATTGCCCACGGCCATGAAACAAGATGCACACTAGCGACGAAGGTTCAGAAGCTGCTCCAAACCTGAGAGCAGCTGGTCACTGCAGCAGGGTTGGAATAAGACACACTGCAGAGGAGGTGTTCAGATGTGCACAGGGAGTGGTGCCAGAGAGAGAGGCTGGGGACGAGGCCTCCAAACACAGTGATGCAGGGACGTGGAATGGGAATCAGGTTCTGCTACACAGACACGGATGCAGGGAAGTGGATCGGGATTAGAGCTCTTTGGTTACAAGTAACACTATCAGACTGTGGCTAAACTACATGAAAAAGAAAATTAAAGCTGAGAGAATCAGAGGAACAGTGAAAACTCAGGAGTGGTCAGGGACCAGAGCTGTTCTGGCCGTCCAGTGGTGGAAACCTCCGGCCAGACTCCTCGGAGTATCTTCACAGGATAGGCCTGCACTAATCATTCTCCATCCTGGGCCATTCTGTGCTAGACTCACTACTCTAGGGGCCAAAGCATGGGTTGTGGGATGCAGAAATTGGCTGGGAAAGGCAGGCCAAGGGCTCATTTGTCAGAAGAAAAACCGGGTGCTGTAAATAGAGGAAAGGTAGTGGATGTCGGGCAGTGTGCAGGATAAGCCCGGTGCATTCTAACAGCATTGTTAGCACAGATGAACCCCCACTTGATGCAATGAGAGGAAGGGACACTTTTCAATAATGGACTTCAGGCTCCCCTGTTTTATTTTTCATTTTTTGAATTTATAAGCCATTAGAGGAAAGTTTTAAAAGCAATATAATAGAGACCCATATCACCAAGATTAAAGGAGAAAATGCCATCATTTTACCATTCTAATGAAACAGGATAGAAAGCTAAACTCTGATTTCTGATTTCTCTCCCCTAACACTCTCTCTAAAAATAATCACTTCTGAAATCCTTGTTCATCCTTCCTTGGATTATTAGACTAACAACATATGTATGCATCCATTAACAATATCCACATTTCTTGTGTGTTTTTAATATTACCTACGTACAATAATATTCTTTCTTTTGCAAGATGCTTTTTGCATTTAGAATGCATTTGTACATATTATTGATACATGTTGATATTATTTTCACCGCTGCACAGTGTCCTGCTGTAAATAAACCCACTCTTTATTTTTCCATGACATTTCTGAAAGTCAGCTTTCTTCTTCCTTTTTTTTTTTTTCACTTTGCTACTTCAAAAGGTGCTTCCGACCGGGCGCGGTGGCTCACGCTTGTAATCCCAGCACTTTGGGAGGCCGAGGTGGGTGGATCACAAGGTCAGGAGATGGAGACCACGGTGAAACCCCGTCTCTACTAAAAATACAAAAAATTAGCCGGGCGTGGTGGCGGGCGCCTGTAGTCCCAGCTACTCGGAGAGGCTGAGGGAGGAGAATGGCGTGAACCTGGGAGGCGGAGCTTGCAGTGAGCCAAGATTGCACCACTGCACTCCAGCCTGGGTGACAGAGCGAGACTCCATCTCAAAAGAAAAAAAAAAAAAAAAAAAAGGTGCTTCCAGGAACATTCTTGTGCAAGACTGTGTGAGAGTATCTCCAAGATAGACAAGTAGAAGTGAAATTCTGGGCCATAGGGGATGAACACTTGCTAAGAGGTGTTGACAAATTAGTCTTCAATGAAACTGTACTACATTTTAAGGCATGGGAGTTCTTAGTGGCCCCATCCTTTCCAAAGCTTGTGTGGTTGGCTGAGTAATATCTTCCAAGATGTCCAATTCCCAATCCCTGGAACTTCTGAATGCTAGCCTGTATGACAAAAAAGACTCTGAATTTGGGATTAAGAATCTGGAGTGGGGAGATTATCCTGGATTATCCAAATGGGTCCTTATAAGAAAGAGGCATGAGATCAGAGAAACAGAAGGTGATGTGAGGAAGGAATCCAAGAGAGAGTTGAAGATGCTGTGGCTGCTGGCTTTGAAGGTGCAGGAAGGGCCATGAGCCAAGGAATGTGAGAAATGGAGCTCGAGTTGCCAGAAAAGGCAATAACAGGGAATCTTCCTGAGAGCCTGCAGAAGGAGCTAGCTGTGCAACACCTTGACTTTAGCCCAGCGAGACTGTTTTCCAACTTCTGAGCTCCAAAACTGTAAGAGAACAAATTCCGTTTGTTTTAAGCTACTAAATTTACAGCAATTTGTTACTGCAGCAATAGGAATCTAATACAGCTTGGTATTGTCATTATTTTTCTGCCAGCCTGGTAGAAAATGATATGCTAATGTTTTGGTTTGCGTTTTCATCCTTACCAGACCAAGCATTTTTGTATCATATGTTCATTGCATATTTAGGTTTTCTACCCTAGAGAGTTCTTGTTAAAATATTTTTACCAGATTTTTCTCCCCTTATTATTTTAAAAATTATTTTTTTCTGAATATTCTGGATATCAAACTTTATCCCTGGTACATATTACAGATACTGTCTCCCAATTTGTGAAACTGACTTTAATCATTCAAATATTTTAAATTTTGTTGTATTCAAATTTATCACTTTTTTCTTGAGAAATTCTTTACTATCCCAATAAGTTAAAGATATTATTCTATATTTTCTTTTTAAACATTTGCCTTCCACTGTAGGACTTGAATCCATCTGGAACATATTTTTGTATATGTGTTATGTAGGGATCTAAATATATCTTTTTCCATATGTCTAGCCAATTGCCTCTGCACCGGTTATTACAGTCCATCCTTTCCCATTGACTTGAGATACTGCTTCTCTCATGCACGAATCCTCTACAGCTGTTGGGATTTCTACTGAGGTTAATCCTGCTTCTTTCTCACAATTGTCTTACCCATCTTTGGCCCTTTACTCTGTTATATGACTTTTAGAATCAGCTGTCAAGCTCTCTTAACTTCTGAGATTTTGTTTGGGATTGCGTTAAATCTGTGCTTTATCTGGGGAGATTTCCCACCTTCCTGGTATTACTTTGCTTGCTCTTCTTTTCAGTCTCTTTAGCTGGTTTCCTTCTTATCTCCATGTCTTGCCCTCAGTGCCTCAGTAGGTCCCAGGGCTCCTTAGTTGGAACAACCATCTTCTCTCTCTATGCATAATCACCAGAGCAAGGTTCACAGATTCCAGCATGTTTCACATCACCTAGATTGCTTGTTAAACACGGATTGTAGGACCCCATCCCTGAAGCTTCTAATTCAGTAGGTCGGAGGTTAGGCCCAAGAATTTGTCTAACAAATCAATGCTGCTATTCCTGGGACTACCCTTTGAGAAGAGCTGTTCATGGAGCCTTTTTTAAAAATACCGTCTATATAGGATACATTTTTATGCTCAGCCTAAACTTCATCCACTTTCCTCTGAACTCCAAAATTCCATGTACAACTACCAATGTAGTAACTTTAATAATCACCCGAGACTTTATAGATTCCAGACCTAACTCCTCATTCCCTTCCTCCTACACCACACTGCATATACAGTTGACCAGCAAATCCTACTGGCTGTACTTTCAAATGTATCCAGAATTTGTTCTCAGTTCTCACCACCTCCACCATGACTGCCACTTGGATTATAGCAATAACCTCAAGCTTCTATTATGGTTTCCACCATGGTGCTCTTTCAATTTATTGACCCACAGAAGCTGTGTGAGCCATTTAAAGCCTAAGTTAGATAATCTCACTCCCTTGCCTAAGAATTATCCAAAGATTCCCATCCTACTAGTGATAAAAGTCAAACTTCTTACAGTATCCAGCAGGGCACTGCCTGACTGCACCTGACTAATTCTCTTGCCTCAAATTCCACCATTCCCATCACACACACCCACACTCCCCACTCTACCCATGCTGAGGTAGCAGTTTGTCATCTCTCAGCAGGCCAAGCATGCACCTTCTCTGGGCATTCGTATCATTTTTTCTCCTGGCTGAAATAACTTACTCCAATAACCTCCTGGCTCATGCCCTCACTTCCTGATCAAATATCACATTATCAGGATTCATTATCTCCGAATTTTATATAAAAAACAGAAATCCCCTCCACTCTCTCATTTCTGATCTCCCTCACTTTGCTTTATTTTTTCTCCATATGATTTATTAACGTCAGATATACTGTGCATAATATTATAAGCTCCATTAAATATGAAATTCATTCACAGAATACCACCTGACCTGTGAAAATTGCTGAATTTATATTTGTTGAATTAATTAAAAGATTAAGTCTTTTGTTCATGAACATGGTACACCTCATTGCCTAGTTGAAACTTATTTTATGTCCTTACTAACCTTTTATTATTTTCTCTCTAAAGGACTTCTTTGTCTTTAGTTTTATTTTTAACTACTTCTACAGTTTTTAATGTTGTGAATGTCTTTTTAAAATATGCCATGGTCTAAATGTATTCTTTATTGTTAGGAATACAACTAATTTTTCATCATTGTTCTTGTACCTGTCTGCCTTGTTTAACTTTTTTATTAGTTCCCATAGATTTTCTGTCAATTTTTAATGTTTTCTGTAGACAATCACACCATCTACAAGTAATGGTATTCTGGTCCTTTAGTTTTTATTCCTTTTCCTTGTTTTTCTGCATTACTAAGGCATCCAGAGTCATGATGAATAATGTGGTGATAATCAGCTTCCTTCTGATTTCAATATGGAAATTAACCCCAAGATCCCAAATCAACCTGACTGCATATTAGAATCATGTTGGGGAACTTACAATAATGCTGATGGCTGAGCCCCATCCACACAGATACTTAATGAGACAGGGCATTAATGTGGTTTAATATTTCCCTAGGCAATTCTCCTTAGTAGCTAGAATTAAGAGTCTCTTCCCTAGATTACAGAGATTGTACCCCTTCTCCCTTTCTTACACGTAGATGTCACATAGCGTAGCTAGGCAAACTGCCTTTTCGTTCTCTCTGTTTTTTATTGCACTTGGGGAATTTGTTTTATTTCTTGCATAATCAATTGGACATTTAAAAGCACATTTGTCATATTTAATATGCCGTTTCTTGATTTTGTATGTAATGGGATATAAAGGTATCTATGCCATCAGATGTTCCAAATCAAAAATCTCTTCACAGACTTCCTTACATACTCTGTCTCATGACAGGCAAAGCTCTGGGCTGCTGTCTTCTTAAGCAATTATAAAGCCAGCTGAGACACTTGCTACTCCCAGAGCAGCATCTCTCAAACTCCCTTGCACACTACAATAACCCAGAGAAGTTTTAAAAATCCCTATGCCAAGGCATTATGGCCCATACCATTTTAATTAGAATCCCTAATTGTGGGGGCCAAGTATAATCATTTTTCGAGCTTTCTAGGTGGTACCAGTGTGGGGACAAGTTTGAGAACCAGAGGTATACAGCATCCTGGCAGCCTCACTCAAAGAGAATCTCCAGGGGTGACATGGGGCATCATCATGTTTTACAAGAGTGTCAGGTGAACATCATACATGCAAAGAGTGAGGTCGTCTCTGAGCTTCTCTGGACCACTATCTCCTTGCCAAGTTATGAGAACAAGAATCAGCATTGCAGAATAATGCACTCTCATTACAGCTTAACCAGCCTAGGTCGTTTCTTGGTTGTTTGATTGAAAAACTGGAAGATCATTCTTTTTTTGTGCATTTGTTCATTCATTCGTTCTTTTATTCGTCAAACTTTTTTTTTTTTTTGAGACGGAGTCTCGCTCTGTCGCCCAGGCTGGAGTGCAGTGGCTCGATCTCGGGTCACTGCAAGCTCCGCCTCCCGGGTTCACGCCATTCTCCTGCCTCAGCCTCTCCGAGTAGCTGGGACTACAGGCGCCAGCCACCATGCCCGGCTAATTTTTTGTATTTTTAGTAGAGACGGGGTTTCACTGTGGTCTCGATCTCCTGACCTTATGATCCGCCTGCCTCGGCCTCCCAAAGTGCTGGGATTACAAGCATGAGCCACCGTGCCCGGCCTCATCAAACTTTTATTGAGCTCCTTCTATGTCATAACCTCTCCCTTGTTTTTTTTTTTTTTTTTTTTTTCAGAGAATTTTCCTCATCTAAGAACGGTTGAGTTATTAATTTGTTGGCTTTTTAAAAATCTGAAGCCTCCATATTCATAGCAGAAAATAAAACTGGTTCAATTTCAAGCCAAATTGGGATTTTTTTCAAATAAAGAGAGTAAAAGTATGTCAGGAACCCATTCCCCTGTTTTGTATGGTGATGCCTTCTGAGTTTTAATCCAACAGATGATGTTGTCTGTGGATCTTGCTACCTGTACACAGAGGCAAGATAAAAGATAAATGGTCCTCATACATAGAGAAACAGCCCTCAGGCAACAGAGAAGAGGGCACTTTGATATGCACCACTTCCTCTTGTACACAACTACTCCAAGCATCTATTTTCACTGACTACTTTCCTGGAGTCTGACATTTCCAAAGGGGAACACAAGCATTCACTTTGTCCTCGCATATTCGACAAGATGTCTAGAAATTCACACCCACTGCCCCTTACTGGAGCACCATAGAACTATGGCATTCCACAGCTGGCAGGCGATCATCTCATGCACACTCTCACACTGTGAAAGGAGAAGGAGCTGAATCTCAGAGAGGAAAGCAGATGTGCCATTTTCACATAATCATCAGTGGCAGAGCTGAGATGTAACCAAGATTGTCCACTCATCCCTTCCACCCCACTGTCAGTCAAATATTGAAGACAACGTCAGTGCTACCAGCCAGGCAATTCATGCAATTCCTATCCACTCCTTCCAGTTCAAATAAATGTAGTGAAAAGGCAAATAAAACCTGGCTAAGTCCATCCAAAAAGGACTTAATATGTGAGCTGTAAAGCTGTAAAGTGTGTACAAAAGCACACACTTATTATCATTTGTAGTTTTTCAGACATGGTCCAGGGCAGGTTAATTTACAGAGTGCTTAAAGGCCCAAAGTTGTTTTAAGATGGAGAACATGTTTACCTTCCTTCATTTCCCAATTTTTAATGAAAATATATGTTGTTTTCTAAATATGAAAATATCTATATCAGAGAAGGGTGCAACCCACTTATCTGAAATGTCAAGAAATTTACGAAGGATATAGGGCAAGAAAGAGAGGATGCCCTGGATGAGTCACCAAAAGAGATAAAAACACCTAATGGAGAAATAAGGGATGGGACCACACGCAGCAGCCAGGAGCAGCAGGGGTTCAGAAAGGGCAGGCAGTCCTGAGGCCAGACACCGAGTATGGGGAAGCACACCCAAAAAGAGGATTTCATAGCTGGCTGGGACCCTGGGAGCATCTTCTCTCCACTCTCCAGCCTATAGACACAGAAGCCACCTTCGAGGAGCCAGGGAACATCCCACCTGCAGGATGCATTTTTCCCCAAGCTCATCACATCCTCCACAGGAGCAGTCCTAACGCGGCCCCATAACAAGGGTTGCTGACAATAGAAACATGGTTCCTCAACGTGATGGGCACCCAGTGAGGTCCTACCTTGTACCCAGCTCTATCTGGGCACGAGGGAGCAGAGCACCAAAAGCCACAGGCTCCACCTGAAAGCGCTCATGGGCCGGTTAAAGAGATGGGGCAGGGCAAGGAATTGCAGTGCAGGAATTGGTATGGAGGACGCCAGCTGCCGAGGGGACTCCTGGCTGCATGTGAAGGCGTTGGGGAAGGCTTTTCACTGGAGGGTTCTGTGAAGAAAGATGTGAGGGGCAATTAAAGCGTTAACCAGAGTTAGGGGCAGCTGTCAGAGGAAGCGGAGCCATAGGCCAAGTGACCTTCCGGGTAGGGCAGTCAATTTTGACGTTCCCAGTGCACTCTGAGCAGGGGGAAAGGCAAAGGAGCAATCACATAACCTGGGAGAAAACACCCAGAGAAATTGCCCCATAAATTCAGAGATCTACATGTGGCATCGTCCTCATTGTATTCTTTACTTGGCTCACTTTATCACCAGAAAATCCAGTGAGGACTTTTATGAAGACACACACATAATTAATGGGGATAACTCATTAATTTACAAGCCAGCTAATCGATAAGCAGGTTAATCTACTTAGGCATCTGAAGAATCACCGTGTGTCTCTCTATTTACACTGCTATTTAGTCTCGTTCCACGTCATCAGCTTTTTGGTGGCTATCAAACTGACAGTGCTGGTCACCACATAGAAAAGCTGATGGATTAATTTCTGCTAACATGATATTCTTCTGGTATATGAATAGCATATTAATGGCCCACAACCAGATGATGGCATTTCCCATCAGGAGAAAAATATATTTCGTTCATTTCAAAATTTCAAATCAATCTTTCTTTTACTCTACCCATCTATTTAATTTTCCGGCTTGATTTTTTTTAATGTTTCAAACAAAAAGTGAAAATTAAAACTTTGGTTTTGTTAAAAATAGTTATATACTTCAGAGAGTATTTAGGCTTTTGGGTTCAAAAAGAAAAAAAAATAAAGCAACAAAGATGGGATTTGGTGTCTAGAGCTCCCTGTATGTTGGAGTGTTTTTAGGTCAGACCCAAACTCAAGTGCCAGTGGAAATCAGACCAACAGTGAAATGAATGTACTGGGCCTATTCGTGGCTAACCGGCCGGCACTTAGCTCCTCTCAGGAAGGCCACCTCTACATGGCTTGTGGCTGTTGCTTTGTGAAGATCCGTTGCAGCTTTTCAAGATTTTCAGTTTTTCAAGAGAAGCCAAACATCGGGTTTTGGCAACTCTGTCAGACAGTTCTTAGTTGCAGGTAACAGAATACAGTGGAGCTGATTTAAGCAGAAATGAATTGATTATTGGACCTTGGGTAGCATATAGCATTTCCAGGAAGACCAGGGAATCAAGCCTGGATACCATGCAGCCAAGGCAATGCCATCACAGGAACCCCTCAGCCATACTAGGGAGTGTGCCAACACCTGCTGCCCTAGCAAGTCGCAGCCCTCAGGACACTAGGGACCACAGCCACTGCTGAGCATCCAAGAGCCTTTCCGCCCTTGCTGGCCTCCCCATGCCAGCTCTCTCCTCACTCTCTCCAGCCCTCCAGGATGTGGAGATTGTCTGCTTGCTGGCATCAAGGTCAACTTCAGCTAGCACCGAGGTCACCTGCAGCACCAGCTACAAAAGAGTCTGGCAAATGTAGATTTTACCTTCCAGGCTCCGTCTTGCTGAAGAGCTGGTTTGAAAGAGGTTAAAGTTGGCTTGAGTAAGCCAACATCCAGCATTTGTCTCAAAAACTGACAAGCAAAATTAAGGCTGTGCAATTGAAACAATATTCCTCTTTGGGCTACAATGACTCAATGGGTCAGCAGTGTCCTGCCTGTTCAGTAAATAATTTGCCAGCAGAGATCTTATTTCCCGTATTCCGGTGTTGCACAGCACCTCCCACGCCAAAGCAAACCGAAGCAAAGGAGCCCTTGATGAGGAGGTGCCTTCCCCCAACCTGGTATCCCATGGGTCCTACATACATACCCACCCCAGACACACAGAGCTGCTTCCTGCTCTCACATCAGACTGAGCTGTGCCCAGACATTTCCCCTAGCACTAACCAACACTTTCAAAAATACAGTTTTCTCTAAAAAGAACAAGTTTAAACAGAGTTTACTCATTTTAAGAACTGTTTAGAAGATAACCTTGTGTTTATTAATTATATATTTGCAGAAATTGGAGGCAGAAGGTTACCAACATCGCCGGGTGTCCAACTAGGAGATGGAGCATCCGGAACCTTTCTCCAACTCTTGCCTGGTGTGGTTTTTATTCATCTTTGTAGTCCCAGGAAACTTCTCAGTGTCTCAGGAGTATTAGGTACTCAGTAAGTGTTTGCTAGTTACATGAATGAATGCATAATGACTAAGTGAGTTAATGGATGAAGCTAATTGTCTCTCCCTTTTGTTTTTCCAGAGCTTTCCAAGGTGGAAGTGTTGGTCACTCTTTCTTCATCTCAGATTTAATCAACTAAGAATGCTGCAAATTGAACACCAGTCCACAAAACTCAGGAGTACATGAAATGCATTGTGCCTTATTTTTAACTAACTCAAATTCTATGTCAGGCTCCCTTTTATGCTGGATGTTGGAGCTAAATCTCAGTGGGTTCCTCATTCTGCCAGACCTGTGTCTAGTTTGGGGGCTTCACATAGAGCCACCCCATCACAGGAGAGGGAAGGGTCTTGCTCTTGGTTGCCATCGCTCCACCCTCTTGTCTTCCGAGCTTTGAGGTTCACCTTCCTTTTCACCACTCGGAAGCTTCCTGCCATGATACATTGAGACCTCAATGTTAATACCAACTGGGGTTTGGGGTTCTGATAAACTCAGAAGTCCAGGAAAATCGTCTGCTGCCTCCAACAACACACTGAGGGCACTCTGGAATCCTACCACTTACCCGGAGCCTGCTGGCCTCAACTGTTTTGAAGTCTATGTCCGGGCCGTGCAGGTAAATGGGAAGATGCTCTGTGGCCATGAAAATATCTGAAGTCCCACCTAAAGTTGATGCGGGGTCTTCTGCATTTCATTGCTAAAATTGTTCTATGATTTCTATAGTTTTCAGCCTATGATCAGGGGCCAGGACCTTGCACCCTTGGTAAACCTCAATCTCTTCCCCTTCCTGGCTTCTACTCCTTTCTCCCTCAATCCCAAATCAAGGCCCCTTGATTGTCTGGAGGTAGGAAAGCATGGTTCTGGCTCATCATATATTCTACATCATAGCATTTGTCATCTCATGGATTCACTCAACAACCGTGTATGGATGGGGCCACCCAACGTGTGCCAGGAGTTGAGGACACGCAGGGTTATTATGATGAAATAGATAAGGGGCCCACACTCACGGACCCTGCAGGACAGTGGAGCTGTGGACACAGCATGCGAGTAAAGACCCAGGGAGCTCACCAGACAGATCATTTAAATCAGGTGATAGGACAGTGAAGGGCAGGGGCTGCATTAGTTTGGGTGGCAAGAGAAGGATTATCTTCTGAGAGGATCCACAAAGTAAAGAGGGCCAGAGTGACTGGGTACAGTGAGGACCGTGGTAGAGGTAGAAGATGGAGACATTGAGCTCCAGGGAGCCCATCAGATGGGACCTACGGGGCTTGAGGGAGCGCATCGGATGGGAACTACGGGGCTTGAGGGAGCGCATCGGATGGGACCTACGGGGCTTGGTGGACTTAATTTTAAATGTGGAGGAAGCCTTTGCAGAGCCTGAACCTGAGGTGTGGCATGGTTCGAGTTACTTCAAACCAACTTTCTTGAAATCTCTTTGCATAAAATGCAATGCATAGATCTTAAGAGTATAGTTCAATGAGATTTGATAAATGTACGCACCAGTGTAACAACTCCTCCGATCAAGATAAAGAAACGTCCCTCACTACACAATATTTCCTCATGCCCCTTCATAGTCAATATCTGATCCACTCAGCCTAGGCAACCATTGATCTGCTTTTATCACCATAGATATTTGGGTATGAGTCCTTGTATGATCAGCTATTTTTATGTTGCTTGGGCAAATATTTAGGAATAGAACTGCTGTGGCCAAGGATAGAATATTTAACTTGATTGCCAACTGTTTTTCCCAAGTGGTTGTACCATGTTCTGCCTCCACCAACATGTGTGAGTTTCCAGGGCTTCTGGTCCTTGCCAGATACTGGGTGGTTGCATGCCGTGTCCCAGCAGCTGTTGGGAATCACAGTAGCTGGGCCCAAGAAGACACTGGAGGACTTTACATTTGTCCCCATCTGTGGGTCCTCCTATGCCAGTGTTTCCCAAAGCATGGGCCGTGCACATTATTCTTTCCAAAATGATGTCACATGCTGCACAGGAATGTCATGGAATACAATGGAATCACTCTGGAAGGAACTTTTCCCTTCTCAGGTGTTGTATGAATGTTCCTGATGTGATCGAGGAGATTGACTTCTCCTTAACATCTCTGCACCACTTGCTAAACTCCTTGTTAAAATTATGCTTTTTATTTTGAAGTAGTTCTAGATTCACATGCGTTGTAAGAAATAACACAGAGAGATTCCATGTACTCTTCACCCAGTTTCTCCCAATGGTAACATCTTCCAAAACTGTGGTGCAAAATCAAAACCAAATCTCTTTTTATAACAAAGAGAGGGTTCTCACCTCAAGCTCAGATCCTTCCCTGTGTAGCTAGAACTTAATAACAGTGTTTTATTTTATTCTATTCAGTTTGAAGGGTTACATTCTATTTATAACAAATGATATTGGTTTTCCCTTTACAATAATGATAAAGTTTTATTACTGAGTAAATTGATTTATGTTTAAAAATTGAGTTATTTTAAAGAACATATTATAGAAATGATTGTGCTAGCTGTATGAAAATGAAAGTGAATGGTACATAATTGAATTTCAGGAAACACTGAAAAAAACTGAAGCTACACTATCAAATGGAATGCTTTCCAGACCCTACTTTTTCTACATTGAACAGCTACTATGAATCTGATACATCATGAATAAACTCATCAATTCGCTGCATTTATGCATGCAATCGATATTCATTGAGGGCCTTATGAATGTAACGATTTTTCTGGGCCTTGAGGATGACACAAGGATGAAACGAATCAGACAGATATCCTAAATTCAAGTAATGCATAGCCTTGCAGGGAGATATTCATTCACTCCATGAATATTTATGAGCACCTGGCAGGTGCCAGGTGTGTTCTAAAAATGAGGAGGAAGCAGCAGAGGCCAGTGGAGTGCAGCCTTTTGGGGGTTCACATGTCACTGGTAAGACAG
Source organism: Hylobates moloch (assembly GCF_009828535.3). Taxonomy (NCBI): domain Eukaryota; kingdom Metazoa; phylum Chordata; class Mammalia; order Primates; family Hylobatidae; genus Hylobates; species Hylobates moloch. The sequence goes on along the minus strand of NW_026652309.1, from coordinate 738,110 downwards.
ACAAAGAGCAGTATCCATGGCACTTTCTTTTTTTTTTTTTTTTTTTTGAGACGGAGTCTCGCTCTGTCGCCCAGGCTGGAGTGCAGTGGCGCAATCTCGGCTCACTGCAAGCTCCACCTCCCGGGTTCACGCCATTCTCCTGCCTCAGCCTCTCCGAGTAGCTGGGACTACAGGCGCCCGCCACCACGCCCGGCTAATTTTTTTGTATTTTTAGTAGAGACGGGGTTTCACCGTGGTCTCGATCTCCTGACCTCGTGATCTGCCCGCCTCGGCCTCCCAAAGTGCTGGAATTACAAGCGTGAGCCACCGCGCCCGGCCCATGGCACTTTCTATGAAGATGACAAAACTTCACGGAAAAGTAAGTGCTTGGGGAGGAGACATGGGGAGGCCTTCTTGTACAGGCAGGTCAGGGATGGTCTAGCTGAGGAGGCAGCACCAGAGCTGAGGCTGACATAAGAGGAGCCAAACACGCAAAGAAGCAGTGGGAAAGTACTCCAGGCACAGCAACAGCAAATGCCAAGGGTGTGAGCTGGGCATGAAGCAGGTATAATTATTACACAGTAGCTGTAATTCAGGAGGGAGGAAGGGCCAAGTGTCTGGAGGATACAGAGGTTGGAATATGGAAGCGAATAGGCAAAGCTGGAAACAGTCTGAGCCCACAGAGGCTGCAAGTCAGCTGTGCAGCCATCGGTGGAGCTGAAAGAGACAGGACAAAGGCTCGTAGGAAAGGCAGGACCTGTCCTGAGCTTGAACAACAGAGAAGACCTTGAGAAACCTATTTGCAAAATGCTTCAAGCATAAATGCCATTTCCTACTGTAACTTTCCACAGCAGGTTGAATTGAATCCCCTAAAATATTACATTCAAATCCTAACCCCCAGTATCAATAATGTGCCCTTATTTGGAAATAATCTCTTTGTAGATGTCATCAAGTTAAGATAACACCCTACAGGATCAGGGTGGGCCCTAAATCCAGTGATGTCCTTTTAAAAAGTTGGACACAGAAACACAGAGAGGAGAATGCCAGTCGAAAGCAGAGGCAGAGCTTGGATGGATGTGCATACAGTAAGCCAAGAAACACCAAGGATTTCTGGAGCCAGGAAAGAGGGATGGAACAGATTCTCCCTCAAAGCCCTCGGAAGGAACCAACCCTGCCAACACTTCCAACTTCTGGCCTCAAGAACTGAAATAATACATTTCTGTGGTTTTAGTCCCCCAGGCTGTGGCAATTGGCTTCAGCAGCCCCAGGACACTAACATAGCCCTGATTCCCTTTGCAGAGCTGGGCAGGGATTCTGCCACCTGAGGGTTTGGCTTCCAATTCTTCTGTGAGATATTTACTCTTAGTGCCCTAGGCACCAATTATTGTCTTTGATTAATTTCAGGGCCTCAAATTGTGAACCCCTCAGTTTTTCTAACAATGCCCCTCCCAACCCTAGTTAAGGCCAGCAGTGTTGAACGGTTCATTGGGAGGAGACCTGCACACCTCACTGGCTGTTTGGACTATCAGCTCCACCAGTGCCTACTGTGGCTTGTGCTTTCTTAGCACATTTTTAAAGAAATAAGCTATTGAACTTGTTGAAATAATAAAACAACCCAGGAATCACCTAATCCAAATAAACAAATGCCAATTAACTGCCACTGTGATGGTCAGATTCTAGGATGGTCCAAATGCTGCAGCCTCCTGAAATTCACACCCTGGAGTGATCTCTTCTCAAGTCTGGGATGGACCTAGTGACTGGCTCCTAATGAGCAGAATATGGTAGAAGGGATAAGATGCTGCTTCTGAGATTGGGTCATAAAAAGTCTGTGGCTTTTGCCTTGGGCACTCTCTCCTGGCCACATCCTAAGGCAGCCTCACAGACAGGCTCACTTGGTCAGGAATGGTGGCCTCCCTACAGACACATGAATGAACTTGCAAACAGACCCCAGTCAGCCTTGAGGTAACTGCAGGCCCAGTAACACCTGGGTGCAGCCTGGTGAGAGACCCCAAGCCGGAACCACCTAGCTCAGCCACACCCAGATTCGCAGCCCATAGAAACTACAAGATAATAAATGTTTGTTGTTTTCAGCCACTAGGTTGTTGGAATAATCAGCTATTCAGCAATAGATACCCAGCATCCTCACTGTGGGGCTGCAGAGTGCTTTGTATACCAAAATGTTTATTAAAGAGGAAAATTATCTTGGATGCGCATAGATCAGATAAGGTCAGATAGGGTGCTATACTTCATTCATTCGTTCAGTTAGGTACACTTCATTCATTCATTCAGTTAGCCAGACAGCCACACTCATTCCTTTATTCATGCTACTATGTGCCAAGTATTGTCCTGGGCACTAGAGATAATGAAAATAAAAACAGCCCCTGTCCATAATGATGTCATAGTCTAATAAAGATGACAGGGCATATTTAAATAATTGCTTTTGTGAGATAAATGCTAACATATGTTCAGTCACTTATTCAACCAACAGACATTTTCTGAGTGCTTGCTGTTGTGCCAACCTTGTGCTAAATGCTGGGCTTAATACCATGGGCAAGACTGGCCTGGGTCCTTTTCTCGTGGAGGCTGTGGTCTGCTTAGGAGGCACTTCACCCGCCGAGTACACACAGGGAAAGAATTACTGCTCTGTCTGGTCTTAAGGGAGGGCTTCCAAAAAGAAGTTCTTGAAGGAAGCCTTGAAAAAAGAGTAGGAAGCATTCTTGTTCCAGTAGTTCTGGCAGAAGAATGGGAAGGAAATTCCAAGGAACAGAATGTGTGTTACTTGGAAGCATGTGACAATGTGGTGTGTCTGCGTCTGCAGTCCAGCAAGGAGTTCGACCGTGCTGAATACTTTGCCTCTGATACCACAAAGAAGAGTGCTTCTGGATGCTTACTGCAGCAAGACTTGCAACCCTGGACACTAAACTACCACCTGAATGTTCCTGGGTGCCTGTTGTCTACTCAGGATCCACACCATGGGCACCACTGCCCCCAAGGAGGGAAGGTAGAGACCTCCCAGGGTTTCTCAGCCTCAGCACTGCTGGCTCACTCTGTTGAGAGCCTGTCCTGTGCAGTGTAGGATGTTTAGCAACATCCCTGGCATCTGCCCACTAGACACCAGTAGCTCCCCCTCCCACATTGTGACAACCAATCTTTTCCCTGGGTATCACCAAATGTCCCCTGGGTGGGGGCAAAATTGCTCCCAGGTGATAATCACTGCTCTTTAGAACCAACATATTATTAAAGGACCAGAGAAAGACATGATCTTAACTCCTAATTCGATGTACAAAAAAGAAAAGTGTATGTATGTGCCTGCCCATAGCTATAGGAATTGGTGGCTAAGGTCTATGGAGCACACTCTTATGCTCCCAAAGGTTAAAGAATTTCCGTGAGGAGACAGTGGTGTGACGGAGACACTCAAAGGAGGGTTTAGCCTCTTTCACTCAGTGTACTCTGCAATGATTAAATTGATTATAATGAGAATGTTTCCATGTTATCAATTGTTTAAAGTTCAAATATGCCCTACTGTTATGGCCAAAGGTATTTATAAACATGTCAAAAATGGCTATGGAAGGTCTTGGCAGCAAAGACAGGAAAAGTTAGAAAGTGTATGTGAGTTCCCTGAGACGGAAGGGAGAAAAACAATGCCAAACTGAAGATAAGTGTATCAGTCATTGCCTACATGCCAGGAATACCATATGAGAGTTTTTAGAAGTTAAAATAGGCCGGGCACGGTGGCTCACACCTGTAATCCCAGCACTTTGGGAGGCCGAGGCAGGCGGATCACAAGGTCAGGAGATCGAGACCATCCTGGCTAACGTGGTGAAACCCCGTCTCTACTAAAAATACAAAAAATTAGCCAGGCATGGTAGCAGGCACCTGTAGTCCCAGCTACTCAGGAGGCTGAGGCAGGAGAATGGCGTGAACTTGGGAGGCGGAGCTTGCAGTAAGCCGAGATCATGCCACTGCACTCCAGCCTGGGCAACAGAGCAAAACTCTGTCTCAAAAAAAAAAAAAAAAAAAGATGTTAAAATAGTAGTAAATGCATAAATCAGAAAAGCAGGATAAGAAATTACCTTGGGAAAGATATGTTGTTATTTCCCAAATGTGTTTGTTTTAAGAGATTGTTCGTTGCAAAGCAGAAATGCAGTTGAAAAAAAAAAAAAGAGAAATAAGCTAATTTTAAATCATCCATGATAAATTACAAAGGGAAAAGATCAAGGTTCAGACCTAGGACAGGTTTCAAGGCCAGCATCTGTCTCTAACTCACTTTCCTCAGGTGCGGCCATCCTGTCTGTCTGGACTTTCTCTCTAAATGAAGAGTTTGTCACTCAGTGTCTCTAAGGAACCTTCCTAGAGCCCTGTTATTGAATGAATCTAAGTCCATGGCAACCAATCCTCCATCTAAAACTGGAGTCTCGATGCAATTTAGAAAAGGCCTGTTCCTGTCCTTGGGGGAGTTTGTCCAAACCAAGATTAGACAATTGGAGTTAGAGCAAAGGGCTCAAAGTACAAACAGGAACAACAAGACATTTACATGCAGTCCCAGAAAAGCTAAGAATCAAAGTTGCCCAGGAGGCCAAAGCCTTTCCTCCCCACCCTGTTCTTCTCTCCCATGGACAGCACCTTTAGGAGCTGTGACCCAGAGTCTGCAGCTGAAACCAATTTTGAAACCCCAAACTAAGCCTCGTCTTCTTGCTCTTGTATTCATGCTTTCTTCTTCTTGGAACTTACTTCCCTTGTTGAACTTCTAGAGAAGTTGATGTTATAGCAGCTTGAGTTTGGTGTCAGAATGTGCACACGTGTGTGGCGGAAGTGTGCAGGTGCCTGTGAGCAATTAGCTTCAGTTCCACAGTTGGGAACACCAGTAGCTGGCACAGGTGTGGAGCTGCTTTCCATTCCTGCCTGGCCATCCTGGGTGTGCCTGGACTGTGCGAGCTCTGATGACCTGACTCTTAGCCTGAAGTAAGACAGGTTTGCTTCCAGCTGGACCCATGGGAGGGGCCCAACAGCCACCTTGTGAGACAGCTACAGCTCTGGACACAGGCTCAGTCCCAGCAGCTGCTCTTTACCCACACACAGACACACAAACACACAGAACACACACACGGAAACAACATACAAACATGTAGAACACACATAGGCATAGCATACAAACATACATATACACAGACACAACATGCAAACCTACAGAACATGCACAGAAACAAGACACAGAGACACAAATATAAACACAGACACAGAAACACACAGAACACACACACAAACAGCATACAAACATGTAGAAGATGCACAGACACAACATACGCACAGAACATGCACAGAAACAACACACAGAGATACAAATACAAACACAGACACACAAACACACAGAACATACACAAAGAAACAACATGCAAACACGTAGAATACACATAGGCACAGCATACAAACATACAGATATGCACACAACATACAAACACACAGAGCATGCACAGAAGCAATACACGGAAACACAACACACAGTACACATAGCATGCACAGATGATGCAACACACACACACACGGATACAACATAGAAACACACCTGTGCCCTGTGCTTGCTGCCTCACTGCCTGGAACGCGCTTCCCCAGGTCTTTGGATGCCGGTCTCCTCTTATCAGTTAGATTTCAGCTTCAATGCTTCCCCTCAAAACCCAGCGTTTCCCTAACTGCAGGCCCCCTAACACCCCCGCCATACTCCAGCGCACTCTCTGTTCCAGTCTCTTACCCACTGCACCCCTCTCGGACACAACAGTTGTCATCGCAGCTGCTCCTTCCTTCACAGCTATTTCCGGGCAGCCCAGAACACAGGCCCTTCCCATCAGACTTGAGGTTCTCGTTCACACCCATGTATGTAGTAGGTGGTCCATAAGTATTTGTTGAATGGATGAATAAATAAAATGGGGAAAATTTTTAGTGTATCAATTCTGCTCAGTATTGTACTGGAAAATTCAAGGGACCTACCGAACAATGTGGAGGATTCTTTAGAAGATGTTGTTAGAAAACCATTCCGCTATAAAAGCAAAATGCCAACTGCACTGAAGTCCAAATCTTAACTTTCAACATGTCATTCTTGCTGGCGCCTCTTTCTTCAACCAGAACACTCTACTTGACACTCATCTGCTTAATTGAAAAGCACGCAGTCCCCTGCATTATTAGCATTTGTTGCTGGTATAATCTTCTATACCAACACGAAATTTGTATCAAATCCTGACAGCAGGTGAAGTGAGAAAAGTTTCTTATTGAACGGCTTGACCACAAGCCTGTAGAGAGTTGTAGAATCTTGAAAGCAATAAATCAAAACAGCAATCAGGGTCTGCACGCTCTAACGATGGCAGTAACAACAATGATAAAACAGCCTGGTGTACTGAGTACTCACTGTGGACAGGCACGGTGCAAAGCCATTTGTGTTATGAATTCACTTAATCTCATCCCTAAGTCTGTGAATAAATGCACTGCGCAGATGAGGAAGTCCAAGCACCGAACTGTTAAGCGGTGTCCCAGATGCCGCAGTCAGGAAGACATACACCTGACATCCAGCCCAGCAGCGCGGCCCCAGAACCTCTCCAGATGTCATGCCGTGAAATGCTTCAGAGACTTCTGGACTGGTACAAAGGATGGTACACTGAATATTCAGAGAGAGCAATCGTCGCTTAAAAAGCTGGGCAGTTATTTTTATTGCCAAAACACCTGGATGAAAAGGGGAAAAAAGAGATGTGGGGACTGCCATCTGGACACACTACTGATGTTTATCATGACCTCCATATTCTGTGCAGATGTGTCTGGCTAATGGGTGTCATGGAGACACAGCTCCCAAAAAGAAAGACAGGAGAGCCTCCACCTCCTCATCTGGATCCACAAAACAGCCCCATTGTGATGAGTGCACCAATGCTGGCCACCCTATGAGCATTGTCAGGAGCAGCTGTGGGGTTACCCTGAGATGTCACTTAGAACATTTAACGTGGCTCTTAGCTTTCTAAGTTGAAAATGAATTAAACTTTCTCAGTTTTCTAGACATTTTATTATAAGAAGAGTTTTGGAAAAATCTCTTGAAATTTGATTTGAAAGAAATTCAAAGTGTATGTATAGGAGTTTAAAGGGAAATCAATTATTCTAACCAAGAAACTTTGAGTCCTGACATGTCTCAGCATCGCCAATTGTTATGCAATATTTTTACAGACATGGACTCTAAAGGCTGGAAGGAGTTTGAACATCAAGCTATTCATCTACAAAGATCAAACTGATTTCTTCTGACTTTTCACTAAGGTGCCACTGAAATAAGATTTATCAGGCTGTCAGTTTTGTTATTTCTGAAAGGCATTGCAAAACATCCTTCGAGGATCTGAATTAATTTTGCAATAATGAGATCATACCAGACTATATATCTGATATTTTAGATAACACTGGCCAGTGCTTTTGGTTATGTTGTCATTTTTGGCTAGATAGTAACATGTATTAGCAAGGCCAAAATGTGAATACATTTCACAAAAACACACATTCTTAGCCCTGCTCCTCTAACTTGGAATAATTTTCATCTCAGTGAGATATTGGCCAGGACTTTGATTCCAAAACAAGTAAAATTGAAGCCTATTTCTCTTTTCCTCTCTGTGCTTTATTTTTTTCTTTGCTGGAAAAGCTGTTTACATCTTTTTTTTTCTTTTTTGAAACACTTTTCCCAAGAGATCTCAATTACTACTAAGAAATTTTAACTCAGTTTCAGAGCTGAAGAAACTGTCAACACAAAAAAAGGTTTTAATGATCACCTGGTTGCATTTAACATTCACAAAAAAAGTCTCTTGTTTGGGAAACTCGCAATAATTGAAAATATACAGTTTTTAAATTATGCATGTGCTTCTGACGCTGGTGCTGTAAGGATAAAAAGCATCCACTGAAGCACATTTTTTTACTACACCGAACTGGAAACATCGGAATTCTAGGCAATCACAGAACAGTTGTGCAGTTCACACGCACAAGCAGCTGTGCTCATGCTCAGCCTTTGGAGCTGTTCCCCCACCCCGGGGAGGAGCTTGGGGACATTGAGTGCGACCTCAAGATGTAGGACAGGACTTCGGCTGCATTCTATGGAGAGCCACGCTGGGGGAGGTCACATCCTCCTCCTTATCCACCAAACATCCTTCCAGCAAGACCAGGAAAAGTCAGGAGACCACTCAAAATAGGAGGAAAAACCATCTCAAACAATGTCAGCAAGACAGGACCACTGTGAAATTTTCAAAAACGACTTGTGATCCCAACTCCTGGCTGAAACCCCGGCCCTGGTCACGGCTCTGTGCTCGTCTTCCATGAGTCTGTGGCTCTCATCTGTAAAGTGGGCACAGCAGTCAATTCGCCGGCCTGTAATGATGCCTGAGGTTAGGTACGCTGAGATATTTGTAAAGCATCCCCAAATAGTCATAATCAAGTTATTATAACTATTAATAATAATGAATAATTGTTATTGCTTTTATTCACATTCATTGACGTTTCCTGTGCCAGGCATTGTGCTAAGCATTTTATTTGGAATCTCTCATTCATTCCCTTGGGGCCCTAAGAGGCTTCTGATTTCAGTCCTACAGACTTAAAAACTGGGAGTTAAGGGCAGCTGGGTGGGCAGGGATGATCTGCCAGCTCACCTTCCCAACCAGCTGCTGGGTGCTGTGAGCAGGGACCTCCAGTCATCAGCCTCTTCCAGGGCTGCCTCACAAGCAGAGAGCTTCCTCACTCACACACCTTCTGGGGCAGCCCAACTAAAGAGGAATGGATACAGAGGCATAAAGGCATTGCCGTCTCAGCCCCATGCCCTTTAATGGGCTGCTTCAGCTCCAGAGCTCCCATGCAGTCAGTTGGGACTGCTGGTCAGGCCACCGCAGTATGACGATGAAGACTCCCCTCAACCTCCTCCTCCTCTTCCCTCTTCCACCTCCTCCTCCTCCCTTCCTCCTCCTTCCTCTGCCCCCTTCTTCTTTTCTCCCTTCCTCCTCTCCCTTCCTCCTCCCCTTCCTTTGCCCCTCCTCCTCCTCCTTTCTCCCCTTCCTACTCCTTTCTTCTCTCCTTCCACCACCCTCTTCCCTCTTCCTCTACCCCTTCCTCTTCCCCCTCCTCCTCTTCCTCCCCCTCTCCCTCCTCCTCTCTCCTCTTCTCCCCCTCCTCCCTCTTCTTCCCTCCATCCCCTCTTTGGGTATAGATCCCAAGGGATCTATATATATTATATATATATGTTATATATATTTTGATATTATCTCATTATTACAAAATTAATTCAGATCCTTGGAGGATGTTTTGAAATGCCTTCCAGAAATAACAAAACTGACAGACTAGTAAATCTTATTTCAGTGACACCTTAGTGAAAAGTCAGAAGAAATCAGTTGGATCTTTGTGGATGAAGAGTTCAACCCTAATAGTCATTCTGCTCCATGCCAAACCCCTCTGTATCCTCTCCTCCGGAATACAGCCGGTCACAGTGTTTAGGAAACTTGACCAAGCTCACAGAGTGAGTGAGTGATGGCCCCGAGATCCACACCCACATCTCCCTGACCTTCATATTTTTTCTTCCTCCCTTCTCCTCCTCTCCTCTCTAAAACTTTTGGAAAAATCATAGCTCATCTTCACATCTGTCATACTTGTGACAACTGTTCAGGCTTTCTCCAAGTCTAAAATTATAGAATTCTTTGAAGAAAAGTATTCATGCAATAAAACTTCACCAAATTAGGAGGCCATCAGTGTTAATTAGCAAAAATTCCAGATTATAAAATGTCTCTAGATGTATGTTCTTTTTTTTTTTGAGTAAATATGTCAAGCTTATATAGCAACTAAAGGAAAGAACTGAAAATAGAAGTCTTTTTTGTTCTGCAATCTGATGACCACAGTAACCTTAAAAACAATTTGTTCTTCTACAGAAGTCAACATATATTTTCTACAGTCACCCCTTATTCACAATTCATCTGCTGAACAATCTTTAACAAGGAAAAAGGAAGCTCCCTCCTGACCCACGTCTGAATGTTCACAAATTATCATGTTAACAGAATCGGAATTAAGTGATTCTCCTTCATTTGCCATTTTTCCCTTACTTTCAGTTTCTTCCTTTCTCCACATTAAAAAAAAAAACCACTTTTTGTGATATGTCGATATGTCTACCCATCACCTCGTCTTTTCAAAGCCCTGGAGATCCCCAGTCACTCTGGGAAAAGAAGAAACCCCTTATTAATCTGAGCTATTTTAGTGACAACACACCTGAATGTTTTAAGATAGACACCATCAGATCCAACATAATGCTGTCAGTTCTTCACGTTCAAACACTTCATCTTCAGAATATCATCTGCATGCCTTAGGGAAAAGCCCACATACTCCTGGAGGCATAAACCCTACCCTCTGGGAGGTGCTTTACCTGGGAAGAAGCCTGAATTCTCCAGTCAGCTTTCTGACCTCCTCAGCCTTCTCCCACAGCACAGCCTTGCACACAATTCCAGCTTTGGCCACGCTCTGCTAATTGATCTCTTTTCTATATTTATTTTTTGATGAGATGAGTAGAAATGGCAATTCATTGTAACAGTAGTAAGTTTTTTAAATCAATATGGAATCCCGCTGTGTGCTAATTTGGAGTAAATAACAAAGCAAATGGGACATGATCTTGGCTCCCAGAGAACTTGCAGTGAGGCAGAGGAAAACTGACCAAGGCCTGCCCTTGCTGGGACTTGTCCGAGCATCTTCTGCAGTGTCTCAGCAGTAGCATTCACTGGTTCTATGCAGTGGGTGCCCTGTGATGCCCACTGTATGGACTAAGGAGTGAATTACACCTGCATTACAAAGGACTCCAATACAAAACCCATCGTAGATAACTCCGTGAATTGTTAGTGAATGAACAAATGAGGGAATGAATAAAGGAAACAGTTTTTCACAATGGCAAGAGCATAAGTGTGAAATGGACCAGCCCACACCTGACTAGGTTGCTGTGAACTTGAGCAGCATGATTCATTCTGAGCCTCAGTTTCCCTTCATTCATGCGGCAGGAACTTTGTCCCTCAGAGTTGTTTAGGAAACCTATATGATGTATGTACAAATGTTTATTGAGTGCTGGCTGTGATCCAGGGTCTGAGGTAGGAACTGGGAGCACAGAAGTCCCCTTCATAGGGTTTAGTTTTCCCATTCAGTGGAACAAACCAGATAATAAATGAGCCAAGTTCGGTGGGCCATAGTAGATGCTCAAGAAATGAGCCACATTGGAGGCCAACTCAGGAGTTATGGCAGAAAGCTTTTTGTGACTTAGGGCATGAAGTTCAAGTTCAAATTGAACTTCAAAACTGGGCAGCATGAAGATCAGTGGCAAGAGCTTGCTGGGTGGAAGAAGTATGGTGAAAGGCAGAAGGTAGCTGGAACATTTAGGATGCTGTCCAGATGTAAGGGGTGATGGAAAATAAAGTCAGGGAGTTGTCGCTGGTCAGCTGTGGAGGGAGGCCTGATCCCCTGGGGTGTAATTTAATCCACTACTGGAGGCACCGAGGAGCCTAAAGGGGTTCACCGAGTAGGGACATTACAGAAGCCACTTTAAGGAGATGATGCAAGAACCTGCCCTCAGCCTGGCTTGAAGGTAGGGCAGACTGCAGACCACATTCCAAATAAGAACGCCTTTGAATTAGATCTCTTTGTGCTGCAAGTGATGGAAAACACAGCTCACCCCAGCTTATGGAAAGACATCAAGTATTGGCTCATGCCATCGACAGCATCCAGGTGTTCCAACGATGCCAGTTGGAATCCATCTTTCCTCATCTTTCAGCCTCGTTTCCCTCGGCATGACTTCACATTCAGACATCATCACAGGGCAGATGGCAGCAGCTCCACGGTGTCATCCCCAGAGCTCAGCAAGCCCCAGGAGAGAGTGGCTTAAACCACGGCCCCAACTGGAACCTCCAGTGAGGCCCGCATGGCCCAATTCGGCTAAGCCCATGGCCAAGAGGACACCGTGGTCCAATGGGTAAGGGCCTGAGTCAGGCATCTGCCTTCTGAGCCGGGTGTGGAGGAAACTTCATCTGCTTCATAGACTGAGAATATGGAACAGTGCAACAGAGTACAGAAGGGGCATTACTACAGCAGGAAAGGGCATTACTAGTGTGTCCGGAGTTTATTCCATCCAGTGGGTTTGTGGTCTCACTGACTTCAAGAATGGAGCCATGGACCTTTGCAGTGAATGTTACAGCACTTAAAGACAGGATGGACCCAAAGAGTGAGCAATAGCAAGGTTTATTGTGAAGAGTGACAGAACAAAGCTTCCACAGCGTGGAAGGGGATGGACTGGGTGGCCACTGCTGGCTGGGGTGGCCAGCTTTTATTCCCTTATTTGTCCCCTCCCATGTCCTATTTCTGTCCTATCAGAATGCCCTTTTCTCAATCCTCCCCATGATTGGTTACTTTTAGAATCCTGCTGATTGGTCCATTTTGCCAAGTGCTGATTTGTCCATTTTACACACCTCTTGCTAGCTACAGAGCACTGATTGGTGCATTTTTACAAAGTGCTGATTGGTTCATTTTAAAATCTCCTTGTATGACAGAAAAGTTCTCCAAGTCCCCACTCAACCCAGAAAGTCCAGCTGGCTTCACCTCTCACTGGGAGTCTGGAAACAGTGGTGTTAGGATGTTACTCACTGAGAGTACAGAAGGGGCGTTACTGAAGCAGGAAAGGGGGTTACTGGGAGTCTGGAAACAGTGCTGTTAGGGTGTTACTCAGTGAGAGTATGTAAGGTATTATTGGGGGCATGAAATCATGAAATGGTGACTGCAGAAGGGGTGTTACTGCAAGTCTAGAAATGGCGTTCCTGAGAGTATGTAAAAGTGCTTCTGAGAGTAAAGAAGGGGTGTTGCTGAAGGTCTGAAAGTGTTACTGAGAGTACAGGAGGGACATTGTTGAAAGCATGGAGGGTGCTACTGAGCACACCCCTTCTGCAGTCGCCTTTCCATGATTTCATGCTCTCAATAATAACTTACCTACTCTCAGTGAGTGACATCCTAGCAGCACTGTTTCCAGACTCCCAGTAACACACTTTCCTGCTTCACTAGCCCCTGCTCTGCACTCTCAGTGAGTGACACCCTAGCAGCACTGTTTCCAGACTCCCAGTAACGCCCTTTCCTGCTTCACTAGCGCCCCTTCTGTACTCTCTGGTGCACCGTTCCGTATTTTCAGTCTGTGGATCAGATGAAGTTTCCTCCACACCCAGCTCAGAAGGTGGACACCTGAATCAGTCCCTGCAGATACTAAATGTATGTTTTTGGGGAAAGTGACAGTAGTACTTAATTCTATCAGACAGCTCTTCCTTCCATACATTCTCCCATTGATGATCTTCCCAACAGCCTATGGCCATCCGCATTTTAGAGGAAACTGACCTGTCCGACACCATGTCTCCTTTAGCAGGTGGAGCTGGGACTCAAACCTAGGTCTTTGCAGTGCAGGCCACACCTTTTCCCTGCCTCTAGGGGATAACAAATACAAGAAATTCTCCCCATGCAAGAACAAATTCATCCATTCCTTCATCTCCTCTATAACATATATGGAATAAGTGGAGATATTAGCCTCCTATTGGCACTATAACAAACCACAAACTTAGTGGCTTCAAACAACATGCATTTATTGTCTTACAGTTCTGGAGGTCAAAAGTTCAAGATGTGTCTCATTGAGCTCAAAATCAAGGCTGCATGTCTTCTGGAGGCTCCAGGGAAGAACTCTCCTTTTCTTTCCTTTTTCCATTCCTTTCCTTCCTTCCCTTTCCTGTTTTCCTTTCCCTTTTCCTTTTCTTCATTCTGCTCTCCTCGCTCCTTCTCCACTCCTCTCCTCTCCTCTCCTCTCCTCTCCTCTCCTCTCCTCCCCCCCCCTCTCCTCTCCTCTCCTCTCCTCTCCTCTCCTCTCCTCTCCTCTCCTCTTCTCTCCTCTCCTTTTCTATCCTCTTTTCCCAGATTCTGAAGGCCGCCTGCATTTGTCAGCCTGTGGCTCCTTCCATCTCAAAGCCAGGGGAGCTTTGCCCACACTGCGTCACTCTGACGCGACCCTCCTGCCTCCCTCTGTTAAGGACCCTTACGATTTCATCACGTTGCCTCCACCTGGACAGTCTAGGAGACTCCCCATCTCCAGATCCTTACCTTACTCACATCTACAAAGTCCCTTTTGCCATGCAAGGAGAAAGGAGAAATATTCAGAGGTTCTGAGAATAGAACATCTTTAGGGGACCGTTTTTCTGCCTGCCACAGAGGGCAACTGATCTATTGTGCACGTAGGGGAAATGAGCATCCACTTACTGTGTTAGAGTAAAACTCATTCCTGTCCTCGTTTGGAATTCTCACGTGAACATGATGAGGATGCATCAGAAAAAGCCCATGTTGGGAAAGAACCCACACCTTTCCTGCCACTGCTCAACAAATGTCAAGGATTATAGATTGAATCACGCCCAAGGGCTCATGTCCAGCAACACCCAACCTCCACTGTGTGATGCCACTGTCGTACTGCAGCCAGGCCCTCACTCTTTGGCCAGAGCAGGCGGGAAGCCAGCATACACGAGGGACCCGGCTTCCTCCAGCCTTCAGCATCTGATGCATCTTGAGCACATTGTAGGTTCCTCCTGACTCCTTGGAACTCCATTTCTTTATCAGTCCCCATGACAAAGAGCATTGCTAAAAGGTAAGAACGTTCTGGTTTAATTTTTCATGAGGGCAAACATAAAAAATTCAAGCTAATACAACCCAAAGTGAGTATTCGGAGCGCCAACAAACCCTGACACCTGCCTCTCAAACAAACTCCACTGCGTCCTGAGTCCACCCCAAAATTGCTTCAGCCCTAATTGGAGCCAAGACTGCGCTGGGCAGCCAACTCAGGGCCGCCGGGGGCAAGGCAGGCGCATCCCCTATACAGGCGCTCGCGGGTCCAGGCGCTTGTTTATCAGAAGGTCACTCCTAATGGTTTTAATTTTAATTTTTTATGTTTTTCTTCATTAAAAATTTAAAAACTTTGTATTAGGGGTCGCATTAAAGAAATTCAGAAGAGTAAGGAACAGCCCCATCCTGCCTGGAGAGCTCAGCGCTGTCTGTGGCTTTTGTCTCTGGCTGAGGGTCTGGCTGGCTGGGGAGGTACAGTTCTATTTCACCCTGCTCAATGCTGCCACGATGCTGGGTCAGCCCCCGCTACAGACAGGGAAGGGTGGGCTGTTCTGTGTGCTTCCTTCATCCATCTTGCAGAATGGATTTTTTCTGATATTTCTTCCCAGAGAGCCCCTGTCCTTCTCTGCTGCCACACGACCTGAGAGGCTGGGGCCGGCACAGTCACACTTGTAGACCAAAGGCTCACAGGACCCTCAGCTGGGAGCCAAGGGACCTGTGTCAGTCTCAAGGCCAGTCAAGATGTTGGTTCTACATGAACAGGCTAAACTGATGACAAACCAGTCGGATTTGGGAAGGATGGTCTTTGAGATGCTTTCATGGAGAAAAGGGCACAGCATACTAGTGTCTCAAAATCAGAACTCCCTGGGAAGGCAACCTAAGGCAGACCTTAGAACACTGGGGTCGGACCACATCCGGTGACAGCCCCACAACAACATTTGCACTGCTTATCCTTCGGCGAAGGGATCCGTAGACTTTTGTCAGTGCATTCTCTCATTCATTGAGCAAATAGCCACAGACCATTGCTTCAGGTCATGCCCTGTGCTTGGCTTTCGGGGCACAGTAATAAGGACACAGCCCCATTCCATCAAGATTCCCAGCCCCTCACATGGATGATTCAGAACCCAATGGGCAGAGGGATTTACATGCTGCGGCAGCATCTCACTCAGGGGAGAGGTGGCTTCCCAGGGGAGATGATGTGGAGGCAGAAACCTGAGGATGGATGCAGGACAAAGAGTGGACAGAAGACTGCTCCAGGCAGAGGGACAAACCTTTCAGAGTCCTAAAAAGGAGAGTCACCATGGGTTGTTCTGGGAACTGTGTGTGTTTAGGAGACGGGAAGAGGTCAGAGAATTTCCTGGAAATCGGGGACAGAGCCAGGTGACTGTGGCTGTGTAGACTCTTTAAAGAATCTGGCATGCTAAGAGGAAGGGGGACCCCCTAGAAGTTACTTCTTCCACATGTAATAGAAGTACATCCATTTCAATTGTGACTTCACTACATTCTGACATATATACACCTGTGCAACCACCACAATTAAAGCATAAAGAGTTTGCACTGCCCCCCAAATCTCCTTGGTGCCCATTCCATCCAACCCACCCCTTCCCGAGTTCCAGCAACCACAAACCTGCTTCTGTCTCCATGGATCAGAGGTGTCACTTCTAGAATTTCAAAGGAATGGAATGCAGTGTGCACTTTTTTGTGACAGGCTGCTCCCTTTGATATCACAATTCAGATTCAATCATGTCATTGTGTGCATGCATTTTTTTCATTGCCGAGCAGTATTCCATGGTGTGGATGTGCCATAGCTATTTAACCATTCATCCGTTTGTAGACATATGGGTTATTTCTGTTTTGAGGCCTACAATGAATAAGGCTGGTAGAATATTTGTGTGCAAGTCTTTGCATGAACATATGTCTTTTATTTCTGTAGGCTACGAGTGGAATGGCTAAGTCATATGGTAGATGTATGTTTAACTTTGTAAGAAACTAACACACTCCCCAGAGGCATTTAAGCAGAGGCATGAAATGATATTTCAGAAGGTTTCTGGCTGCAGTGTGAAGACAGAATTGGTAAGGAGGGAATATGGAATTGAATGCTGCAGTCAGTTAGGAGATTATAAGTTGCCCTCAAGAAAAAAATGACATGGATCTGACAAAGGGAAGGACAATGAGGTGTAGAAGTAGGTCAGTGGGGAGTAAGAGGAGCTAGGGTTGGCAGGATCAGGTGGCCAGGTGGAGGTGGGTGGGGGGATGGGGCAAAGATGCTTCGGACAGTGATGATCTTGGAGGGGGTTGGGTCATCCACCAGTTTAGAGAAAGCAGGAGTGTGTTTAGGAAGGTGAAGAGTTTGGCTGTGGACACAGTGAGTGAAATAGGCAAAATAAATCCAAAATACCTGGGCGTCCTTACAGGAAGCTTCTAGAGGAGCTCCAGAGGGATGTGTTTCTAAGGCATCAACATTTATCAATCGTTGAAGCTACTGAGGAAATGCATGCCCAGTTTATCCTTTGTAGAATATCTGCTCGAGAGCTCCAGGAGAGACAACAATGAGATTTGGCAAATTTGCCATGAATTTGATTCTCTAGAGACATGAAAGGAACACGATTACAATTTGAGAATGACCCTCAGAAGTAAGTTAATTGGTGTACAATTATCAATTAGAGGAGAGAGGCTACTTGCATACATTGATGTGTGATGGAATTAAACACCATACTAACCCAAATGTTACTCCAACTGTCCTCATTGCCACCTCCTGACAGTGGCAAGGGGTGGCAACAATGAACAGCTGGCTATGAAGAGAAATGTGCCCTGCATCCCATAAATGTAAAACACACAAGGGTTTTCTTCATTCTGCATGGTCAGTTTCTTAGTAACAACAGTTTGCTTTTTGTGTGGTGTTGTAGCTAAGCTCAGAGAATGCCCTTCTCATTCTGTGTTACTTACCCAAGTTCCTGAGGGAGGGAATATTTGCAGGAGTGTTGAAAATTATCTGCCTCTAAACAATAGGATCTCACAGCTCACTCAAGCCCTGGAGCATGTTGAGTGCCCTGGGTGGGAATAATCCTCTGTTCAGAGAAAGAGGTGGGCATGATTTATTTATTCCAAGATGTGAGAAAGCATATGGCTGAGATGAAAGAGAGGCAAGACCCCTACACACTTCAAAGAGGGAAACTTCCAGGGCCAAGGATAGAAAACAGTGAGACAACAATAACAAAAACCATATGTGTGTCCACAGAGAGGGCTCAGCTAGGGAGCCGGAAAATTGCACAGTGACAGAAAGCATGAAAAAGTGAATTAGAGCTGCATGCACTAAAATATCACTTGTTAACACATTAGAAAATATTTTAGATATAAGAAAAGGGTATGAAGAATAACATGGTGAATACCCATGAACCACACCCAGCACACAAATTAAACTTTGTACAATGCATTTGAAGAGATTCTCTGTTGATGTATTTGTAATAGTATTAAGGAGAAGCTAAGCGGGTACTGAGTAGATGTTAAATTTAGAACTCACCCTCAGCTCCTCTTGCTTCCCCTGGATTTTTCTTGATGGTGATGATCTCAAGGACCTTGCCTACTCCCTCTCCTCCTCAGCGGCAAGCAGCCTAGGCAGTCACACAGGGCCCAAGCTCAGAAGGGCCCACACTTGGTTTAATGCTTTACTGTCAACACATTGAAACTGCTAACAATATTTAGGCAATGGATCTCACATTTCATTTTGCATAAATTATGAAGCTAGGCCCCTCCAGATGTGTATCTAAGTGTCTTTCTCCAGCACAACACAGTGGTTCCTAGGAGATTCCAAGGCTGTTGCCTATACTGGATTGAGCTGTGCCCCAAAGTTCATATGCTCGGGCTCTAACCTGCAGTACTTCACACTGTGACTTTATTTAGAAATAGGCTCATGGCAGATGGAATTCATAAAGATGAGTTTGTATACAGTGAGACGGGTCCCTAATGCAATATGACTGGTGCCCTTAGAAAATGGGAAATTTGGACACTGGTACATACATAGAGAGAATACCCAGTGAAGGTGAAGACAGAGATCGGGGTAGCATTTCTACAAGTGAAGGAAGGCCAAGGTTTGCCAGCAAACTGCAAGATGCTAGGATAGGAGCCTGGAATCACAGACCCACCCCTAACAGCTTCAGAGGGAGCGCGATCCCGTTGACACCTTCATCTCAGATTTCTGGCCTCCAGAACTATGAGACAATCCTTTTCTGCTGTTTAAGCCCTGCCAGTTAGTGGTATTTTGCTACAGCAGTCCCAGGAAACTCATACCCTGCCTTTCATTCCTGACCAATCCCAGCTCCTCCTCTCAAGCTCTCAGGGCTCTGTTTGTCACCAGAGGTGACAGCTGAGGAAGTCAGGGACAGTGGTGAAGTCCTGAGACCTATCAAGCCCTCTTAGAGTTTTGTTGGGTTCATAGCACCATGTCCGTGAGATAGTGGGTGTCCCTCCCATGCACGTAACAGCATGGGCCTTTGAAACGATGACTTACCATGCGGGACATTGCTGTGAATTCAGACCTGGACTTGTCTCAGCCCCTGAGTCTTGCCTGTCTGTGACCTTCTGTCAGATTGAGCCCTTTTCCATAACTCCACCTTCACCACTGCTCAGGCTTTCAGCTCCTGCTCTGCTCTGCTGACTTGGCTTCTGTCCCCAGCTCATTGCATGGATTTTTGCATTCTGCTTTCAGGATTCCTGTCCAAATTGACCCTTAGCCACTCCTGTTTCTGGCTGATTTGCTCGTCACCTCTCTGGTAGCTTCCAGGGACCTTGTCCACTGCAGGATCTGAGATAATACCAGCTGTCGGGTGTTCCAGGTCATCGGGTGCTAAGGTTGCACAGTGTGTTCACTGGGACCTCTGGGGACAATTTCTCACTGTGACTGTCTTCCTCAAACTGTGGCTCCAGTGGCAGGAATTTCAGACACAGTGTTAGCAAGCAGAGAGAGCATTGCAGCAAGGTTGTCTCTGGCAACCTCGCACCTGTGTGGGCCTGTGCACCAAGTGTGGCCTGGATCAGAGCAAGATGAGTGTTTACCAAGGACAACCCCAGGGGGAATCATAACTATAGCCAACAAGGGGGCAGAAATGCAGTGGGACCAGGAACCAGAAGAGGAAGTGGAACAGACCAGCCTGGAATCAGATAGGATGAGAGAAACTGGATCAGTCCCTGGGAAGGTTCCAGAAGCTGGATTTTACAAGGTGACAGCTCCAGGATGTGGAAATCAAGGGATTTCCCATAGGACCCCTACTATGCAGGCCAAAGAGGAGGCGTTTGAGGGCCAGACCATGGGGTGCTTTCCTCCCACTTCGATCACTGTGCACAGCCAGACTTCCAACAGCTATCAGAGCAGGGACACTCAAACTGTTCCTTTTGGTGTTGTGGTTTCTTCCCTTCTTGCAGAAAGCTCTTCTAATCGAGAGCACTACTGGCCCGACACTGGTTTCCACCAAATTCTTTTTGATGTCAGTCATAAAAGTTAGGTGGGAGGGCAGACCTCCAGGAGCACTTGGAGAGATATGGGAAAACTCCATTGCCTACTCATAATAAAATATCATTGTTTGAATCATTTAGAGGCTTCTGGAATCATAATTTTAGATGATATTTCCTTTTACTTATTGCAATTAAGCCTAGGACTAAATTGAAAACCTAGTCACCTTAAAGAAATATTCAAAGTTAATGTGGCTATGTATTCATTATCTTTATTCCTATCTATTCTCTCCACTGATACCAGCTTTGATATTAGGTAACCCCTATCTGAGGAAGAGACGTGCCTCTGTGGCCCCTCATCCCTTTAATGTGTATTCCTAACAGTTCTGGATGACAGGAGAACTCTGAGGACCAAATGCTAAGCCAAAGGCATAGTTACTTGTAATCAAAGTGAACGTAACCAGGTCCCACAACAAATATACCAAAGGAGCTCATTTCAAAATATATTTGTTTACCCATCCATTAGAATGACTGAAATAAATGAAAAACAAACTATCAATTGTTGGTGAAGATATGGAGCAACAAGAGCTCTCATTTGCTGCTGATGGGGATGCAAAACAGTACAGCCACATTGAAAGACATGTCGACAATTTCTTACAAAGCTAAATGTAGTCTTATAAGGTCCAGCAATCATGCTCTTAGGTATTTATATAGCTGATTTGAAACTCATGTCCACATAAAAATCTGTGGGTAAATGCCTCTAGCAACTTTCTTCATATCACCATCTGGTAGCGACCAGACTGTCCATCTGTAGGTGATTGCAAAACAAACTGTGGTGCGTTCATTAAGTAGAATACTACTCTTTAATAAAGAATGATATAGCCAGCCACACAAAGACATGGATGAACCTTGAATGTATTTTGCTAAGTGCAAAAAGCAAATGTCAAAGGCTGCATACTATATGCTTCCAATTATATGTCATTCTGGAAAAGGCAAAACTACAAAGATGATAAACAGATCTGTGGTTGCCAGGGTTTGAGAGGAAGTTGGTTAAATAGGTGAACCTGGGAAATTTTTTATTTTTCTTTTTTTTTTTGAGACAGAGTCTTACTCTGTTGCCAGGCTGGAGTGCAGTGGCATGATCTTGGCTCACTGCAACCTCCACCTCCTTGGTTCAAGTGATTCTTGTGCCTCAGCCTGCTGAGTAGCTGGGGCTACAGGTGCCTGCCACCACGCCCAGCTAATTTTTGTATTTTTAGTAGAGATGGGGTTTCACCGTGTTGGTCAGGATGGTCTCAATCTCTTGACCTCGTGATCTGCCTGCCTCAGCTTCCCAAAGTGCTAGGACTACTGACATGAGCCACCACACCCAGCCAAACCTAGGAAATTATTTATAGCAGTTAACCTAGTCGGAATTATAGTATAATGACACTATGCATTTGTCAAAACCCACATTACCATAAGGTTCACTGTAGAGCACCTTAATGTAAACAAATTTTTAAAAATAATTTAGGAGGTTGGAGGGAGTAAGGACAGAATGTTGAATGTGACATAAGGATATAACTGCATTGCAGATGTATGACACAACCTCATTGAAGGTGCTGGGGGAAAAGGTGCCAACCTAAATAACTCTGGAATTGAGTATAGTGTGCAGACTACATGCAAAGGGAACTGCACATAGAATTGTATGCTAGTTGTTAATGTTCTTTCTCTCAGGGTTGTGGGTTAACAGTTCTGACACTCTTCTATGTGCATGCTGGAGTTGAATAAGTAAATGGAAAGCGGATGGTAGGAGCCAGATTTCTCACTGCTGGAGTGAAAATTTACAGAAAAGCAAGGGGAGGACGCTGGAATAATCCACATGGTAATGAATTAGAGTTGCAGACATGAGTATGAATTCATGTTTGGATAATGTAAAGGAAGATGATTATATATAAAAATATTTCTATATATGTATACACAAGATTAACATAAACACGTATATTTCCTAACACTGTCAGGTGAGAGGGCCTGGAAGCAGTAACATCTTAGTGGTGATGAGCACATCTAGTCTCCTGATTTCTAATCCAAAAAAGGAATAAATACATAAATAGAGGAGAATACATAAATCGCCTATGCGGTGATTTGACAGCCGTCGTCTCTGGGTATTTAAGAACACTCGTTGAAGAACTCAGAGAAACTCTGCTTGGAAGTATGTTTTCAGCATAGAATGCTTTTCTTAGGCTGCATGGACTGCTAGCGCTGCATCCAGTGGAAATCTCTTCAAAACTTTCATCTTCACTGTGTTGGAGCAATGATGAAACAGATGAAACCAGGGTGCTGACAGTCCACAGCTTCTTGCTAAGGTTTTCCAAGTTCTGTCCCTAGTTGTCATCTTCATAATTTTACCTCAAGCTTTCTAGGTTTTATTTCTAAGTTGTTTATGCCTTAAGGAACCTCTTCAAATATTAGAATTTCTGACTGAAATTTTCCAGGACACACAGTCTATCTTTTGCGTACCTCCTCTCTATTTCATTCTAGCGCTACTGCCCTTAAGCCCTCCTGAATTCCCATAAAAATGTGTCTTGTATCTAATATCGTGCAGACAGTCTGCTGTGTCAGAGACACAGTGTCAACCGGAAGTGTGCTGCCCTCAAGGATCTCATGATCTGCTTGAGAAAATACACTAGACACACAATTAATCAGCATGTAATAAGACAGGCAAAACCAATAAGTATTTCACAAAGTGTCACAGGAACATGGAAAATGGAAAGAGGAGCCTTGAGGAGTGAATGTTGACTTTGTGCTGGCCTCTGACAGCTGCCTTGGGGAAATGTCTTCGGCCAGCTTCATGGGATTCATCTGAGGCTCTGCATTTCCTCCCACTGGGATCATCGCACACTCCACCCCAGCAGATCTGAGCATCCTCATCCCTTGGGCACTGTAACTGGTTTAGGGATAGAGACATGATAAATGGGTCCATCAGAGCCTGTTGGGGATTCATATAGCTATCATGAAGGAAAACCATCTCTCTGCTTCCAGGACCATCAGTGCTAAGCAACATGGAAGCCTGGAGCAGCAGGGCCCATCTTTGCTTCCATTTGCAGACAATCTACCTGAGAATCAAACCAACAGAAAAGGCAGCAGGAATGAGGAGACGGACAGACCAATGCCTGGAACAGTGTTTGAGCTCCTGGATTCAGCCATGCCTGGAGGGAGCCCTACTTCTTAGCCTCCCATTTACATGAGTCAATAAATGACCTTCTTTGCTTAAGCAACTCCCACTAAGCCAAAGCCTGGGCCAGTCCCTCCCATGTGTGTAATGGAATTCCAGCTGGCTGTTGCTCTCCCAGCCCATCTTATTACATGAAGCTGCTCAATAATTGTAGAATTAATTAACCTAAAGAAACACTCAGATTATTTTTACTAAAAAAATCAGAAAACTTTTAAGGCTACTGAATGAACTATGACATTCTTAGCCTGATAAGCCTTCTAGGATCTAAGCAAACCTACTCCTTTCGTATATTGCATGATTCCACAGAAGAGGAAATACTCCTAATTTTCCCAATCATGCCTCATTCTTTCTTACCCAGGAGCCGCTGTTCTTGCTGTCACTGCATTCAAATCCACCCTTCCATCTGTTCCTGCATCCCCCGCACCAGCCTTACTTCCCAGGTGCAATAGCCCTCTTCATTCTGGAAGCTTCCTTCACGTTTCTTACAGCACAGTCCTACCACCCCTCGCATGATGTTTGTTTAGACAGATATTCTCTTCTTCTTCACTGAACTGTGATCTTCCTGAGAAAAGGGTTTCAGTGCAATCCTGAGTCACCTTTGTATTCCTGAAAAAATCTGGAATACTTCCTTGTGTACCATAGTACTTCCATAAAAGACTGACAGACGGAGGAGTGAACAAATGAACAAAAGAGGGATTATTTTGGGTGCACATCAATGATACTAATTGTCTGGATAAGAGGGAAAACAGGAAACGGCCCCTGTTTCCTCTTTCTTCCTTTGTGGCCATCACAAACCAGAATAACTATCAAGAGCGTGAAGACATTCTTCACTTCTGGTTTTTTTTTTTTTTTGAACAGTTGTTAAAACTTCAGCGGCAATTTCCAGCCCAGGCTGCCAGGGGAAAAGGCAAAACAATCTTTTCTGCATAGTAGAAGACACAGCTGGCTGACCCTGTAGTTTACACTAAGCCCAAATGCTTATGTGATCTCGGCGATTATTTTCTGTTTGGGATCCCACATTGCTTAGTGATATTGGAGCATGATGTGGGTAGGGATGCATGGTTGGGTAACTTTGAGTCTAGTATAAGAGCTATTTCTTTGTCATGAAAGTTTCCATGAAGTTCCATGTAATATTTTTAAAATCAGCCATTAGCACTTGTTGTCTTATTCTTATGTTTGTTGTTGTTTTACTGCCAAGTCTTCGGCCAACCAGAGCATGCCTTAGTTTTCTCCTATATAAAATGGGCGTGGTGATAGTGACTGCCACATCGGGTTGCTTGAAGATTAAATGAGTTAATACATATAAAGATTTAGAACAGAGGTTAACACCTAGTAAGTGCACACCAACCACTTACTAATTTTCAAATCATTATCATTAATGTGGGCATGATGGTGGAGGACCCAGATCCTGGAGGGCCCCCTACAACTGTTTGTGGAATGAGAGTATGCTTGCTGGAAAAAGGCATGGGGTATCTGTTGTTGGGGAGGGCTGAGGCAGTGGTGAAGGAGGCAGCCCTGAGGTTTGGAAGGCAGATGGACACAGGGCTCCCACTTCATATGTGTGCCAGTTTGGAGCAAGGTCAGCTTTCTGGCATCCCAGCATCTTGGCACCCTACACCCTGGATCAAGATCAGGCAAAGCTGGGGCAGGACAGGCGACAGGGTGAAAGGGCCATAGGAGAGCCTCACAGCTTCCAAACCTTCCTTCCAAACCCCTCTATGCTCATGAAGGGCTGACGTCACTTCCACTCATCCTGACCCCTGCCTTGGGGAGCAGTAGCCAGTGAGCCTGCTGTGCTTTGGGAGCCCCCAACCCCAATTCTAAGCTGTGTGTTTTGGCTATCACTGGCTCCAACCCTAAACAGAGAAGCCTGCTTTAAGAGGCACAGCAGTGAGGGCTCTTGGAGAACAGAACCAGTTGGAGGCAGCTGAAAGGCGGGATTTTTATGAGGACATAGTGAGAATCATGAAAGCCAGCTGCCTGGAGACAGCAGAAGAAGGCCTCTGGGCAGCACACGAGCTGGCACCAGGAGGCCCTTCTCATCCCTGCTCCTCTCCACACAGTAGCTTCTTCCTTTCCCTGGATGTGAGTTCCTGATAGAATGTGTTTATTTATTGATTCATTTCATTAACTTTTATTTTAGGTTCAGGGGTACATGTATAGGTTTGTTATATAGGTAAATTGCATGTCACAGAGGTTTAGAGTACAGATTATTTTGTCACCCAAGTAATGAGCATAGTACCCAGTAGGTAGTTTTTGATCCTCATCCTCCTCCCAACCTCCATTCTCCAGTAGGCCCCGGTGTCTGTAGTTCCCCTCTTTGCATCCATATGTACTTGAGGTTTAGCTCCCACTTCCAAGTGAGAACATGTGGTATCTGGTTTTCTGTTCCTGCATTGGTTTGCTTAGGATAGGGGCCTTCAGCTCCATCCACACTGCTGCGAAGGGCTTGCATTTATCCAGGCTCAAAAGGCAGCTCATTGCCTCCCACTCTGCATTACAAATTCCCAAAGGAAGAGAATGCCATTCACCCAGTTGGCTTTAGGTGTCTTCACTGATCCGATCCCTTCTGACCTCTGAGGGTTTATCCTTATGGGTCAGGAAGGAAGAGGGGCCATTTAAAAAAAACAGTTCCCAAAAATATTGATTTCCCATCAGCCAAGGGCACAGGAAGAAACCAGGATTTCCTATAGGACCTTTAAGGTCTCCTTATCCTTAAGCTTCTGTGTTTCCAGTCAACACGGCTAGGACTTCACTTCTCAGCAGCATCCTGGATTCCCCAGGCAATGACAAATGCACCCCCAACCAGAGCCAGGTCAAACTGCTGAAGAAAAACCATTCCTAGGAAAAGGCGCACATTCATGGCCAATTTGTATGACACCTGGAGGAGAAACAGCCGTGGAGAAGGTAAAACTCCAGGCTGCACCTCTTCTTTCTGCTGTGGTTGATTGGAAAGGACAGCACTGTCTGATGGGATTTACTGTTTTGCCTCTTTGGACCTGAAAGTTTGTTTTGTGCTTGCAAATCTGGACCCACTGTCACCTTGTAAAACCCTCCCTCTGAAACCTTGAATGACAAGAAGATTAATGAAAACTGGCACCTGCTCACTCCCTTTCTGCATTGTCACCCACCCTGAGGGAGATGCAGATCTGATGATTTGGAAAAGGTTCTCGGGGATTTGGCCACAGTCTCCCTTCAGATTCGGCAGTCCTGGAGTGTGAGAGTGGTCAGAGTCGAGCCTGGAGTTTTAGAAGAATTACTTAGCTCTAAAGTGCCGAAGCCCACAAACTGGTATGGTGCTTCTCCAACATTAGGAAATATGGTGTCCTTTTTTTGTGGTGGGGGGAGGGGTATTAAAGAGGCAGTGATTTAAATAATTGAAATTTGGAGCTCAGCGTGACTGTGAGACGAGACGTCATTTATTTTAAAAAATCAGAAGTGTGTCTGTTCTCTCTGCAGAGAGCTGCCTGGATTCCTTTCCTGAACCGCCTGCTTGGCCACACCTCCCGACGTCCTGTGCTGAGCTGAGTGAAAACTCCATGCTGGGAGAAAAAATGCATAAGGAAAGAGGTTGGTCTAAGGACGGGTTTCTATTTGTTTTGTAGTTTTCTGGGGGTAAAACAAATTACATTGCCATAGAAACTTCATTTTCTATATATTTTTCAAGAAGTTTCTCAGTAGATTTAGAAACTGTACAAAGATAAGAGCAGACACAGTAGCACAATTTAAGCAGAGTTCAATAGAATCTGATTTATACTCATGATCCCAGAGACCAGAGCATGTATTAATAAACCATCTCTAGGGGAAACCCACGTTAACATTCCAAAACTTATCCCAGGTTGAATCTTCTGCTATATATCGTCGGACATTAAAATTCCCTGAAGAAGTTCAGGCTGCAATTTTGCTTTGCAGAAAGTTGGATAATATCACGTCCTCTGGCTCATTTCTCAGCAAGTAAAGATGCAGACACCGGGAGACGTCTCTGGGCTAAAAAACAGTGAGGCATGCTGCTGGTTTCCATGTTGGTGTTGGCTCCAGACATGGCAAGGTTTATCTTGCCTCTGGTGGCCTATGTCTGCAGCCAGGATGGTCACCTGTTAAAATGCATGCAGTGTGCTCAGGTACATCACTTCGAACAGCCTTCTTTCACGAACGGCTATGATGCACAGGTAATTGGCAACATGTAATTGCTCAACACCATCATTTTCAGGTAATGAATCTATTTTTTTAATAGCTCACTAAGACATGACATAAAAAACAATGTTCTCTTCCCACAATCATGCAATTGGTCCTAACATGCATATGAATGGGTACATTGCCACATGATATGATAGAATTTTTTAATCTTGCCTGCTATGCTTGAAGGAGCTGAGAAATGCTTCACAGCAAAGGCAAGAATGTGTTTGAAGAGGAGGAAGCATGCTTTATTTCCTGTCTAAAAAGATCCTTCTCCATCTACTTCATCAAAGAGATGATTATTTTAATCCAGATGATCAACAGCACAGGGAGAAACCACCCCTGCTTCTTCACAGAGCATAAGGGTCACTTCGAGGAGGTCACTAGACCTTTGTAAGCCTCAGTCTTGACACTGGCCATGTGGAGATCAAAATCATCGAAGAACGTCAAGGAGGAAGGCTGTCCAGAGCTAGTCCTGACATTCCATAAAGGTCACCTTCCCAGCCCCGCCTCACCTCAGAATGAGCGTGATCTCAAAATAAAAGGCACTCATTTAATTTGAATGCATTTTTATTAACGCAGTCTTATAATATTGTTCAAAACATTTCACATTGTGTTCTTTTAAATTAACTTTTTGTTTTAGATTAATTTTAGGTTTATAGGCTTATTATAAAGATAATACAAAAAATTCCCATAAACCACACACCCTCTTATCTCTATCCACATCTTACATTAGTATGGTATGTTAGTCAATAAACCTACCAGTAAACTAATGTTGATGAATTATTATTAATTCATGTATAGACTGTATTCAAATTTCCTTCATGTTTCCCTAATGTTTACTTTCTGTTCCAGGATCCCACCCGGGATTCCATGCTACATTTAGTTGTTGTGTCTCCAGCTCCTCTGGGCCATGGAAGTTTCTCGTACTCTCCTTGTTTTTGATGACCTTCACAGTTTTGAGATGTATTGTCCAGATATTTGATGGAGTGCCCCTCAAGGGGGATTTGTCTTATGTTTTTGTCATGGTTGGGCTAAGGTTCTCAGTTCTGGGGAGGAAGAGCACAGGGGGGAAGTGCCATTCTTGTCACCTTCTGTCCAGGGTGTGTCGTACCAGTGTGACTTAAGCGGCTGATGTTGACCTTGGTCACCTGGCTCAAGGTGGTGTCAGGGCTCTCCCTTGCACTTTCACGTTCTCCCCATTTCCACACTGCACTCTGTGTCCACGCTCCGAGGTGGGAGTTAGCGCCACCTCCCAGAGAGTGGGCTATCTAAAAAGATTATCTAGAATTCTTCTGCAAAGGAGATTTGTGTCTTCTCCCCCATCTATTTGTGTATCCAACATTCATTTATATCACTAATGGGCCACAGATGTTTATTTTATATTTTGGATTATAATCCAATACACTTTATTTATTTTGTTTTTCCAATTATTCCAGCTTCAGCTGTTGGAGCATCTTCAGTGGCTCCTGTGTCCTTTTGCCATAACCCCATCATTGAAACTGGAGGTTCTGTTGTTGTTGTTTTGGAACATTCTTACTTCCAAGATCTACAGGATGCTCCAGGCTCATCTTGTCCGTTTCTTGCCCCAGTCCCAGAATCAGCCATTTTTCTAAGAACCCCAGGA
This sequence comes from Hylobates moloch, assembly GCF_009828535.3. Lineage (NCBI taxonomy): Eukaryota > Metazoa > Chordata > Mammalia > Primates > Hylobatidae > Hylobates > Hylobates moloch. The sequence continues at coordinate 709,023 of NW_026652309.1, read as the reverse complement.
GAAGAGTAGTAGAAATATTTGGAGAATATTAGAATTCCAGTTGTGCTTTATTTCTGGAGAAAACTTCCAGCCTCTGGACCACATAGTATTTTGGTTGATTCTCACTAAAAATTTAGGAGGTAGGCATTCTCATTAACCCCAGGTTACAGATAAAATGTGTAGATGGGTCTGGTTAGGATGTGGTGGAGACAGAAATGAGACGCAGATGGATGCAGCTCCTCACTGCCCCCTGACGATTCCAGTGTCCTCTCTGTTGCATTCCCCTTCGTTCCTTCTGGTGCAGCGGCTGCAGAAGCGGACATAGCATGGTACTAGAATGGATGTGAGAACAACCACAGTGCTGGTGTGGCCGTGGGTGCTGAGGTCACTATGGGTTGCAGATTGTGATACAGGTCGGTGACCATTCCCTGGCCCTGGTTGACCAGGTTACTGTGACCTAACAACCTCCGACACATCTTCTAACCTTTCACGTCAGATGTGCTCTTGGAGGACAGGCTGCCATCCTAAGAGCTTTCACCGTCACAGACTGCCCACCTGCCTGCCCATCGCCCTGCAGGCATGGCCAGCTGCTGGCACAACGGCCACTGCAGAAGCCCTCACTTGGATCTGAACGTTTCTCCCCCCATGTTCAGTTAAATTAACTCAACTAGTAACAAGGGGTTTGCACTTTGTATTCCAGGGAAGGTGGATTAGAGTCATTTCCATTAGCTCTACTTGAAGCCCTAAAGGGAAATTTAATTCGTACCCCAAAACACTGCTACATTCTGAAGTCAGCAGCG
>NW_026652309.1:684377-707978 GCF_009828535.3 Hylobates moloch | reverse complement strand
CAGAGCCCCTTGCCTGGGTGTCCGGGCAGAGCCCCTTGTCTGGGTGTCCGGGCAGAGCCCCTTGTCTGAGTGGCTGGGCAAAGCCCCTTGCCTGGGTGCCTGGGCAGAGCCCCCTCTGTGGGTGTCCAGGCAGAGCCCCTTGCCTGGTTGTCCTTGCAGAGCTCTTCGCCTGGATGGCAGGGCTGTTCCTCCTTACTGACTGCTTTGTACAAGGTGCCTTGTCATCAACTTGCATCCAAAGGGGAATGGGGATGTTCCCCTGAACCATGCACAGTCACCTACAGGCAGAGAGAGAAGGTGCCTAATGACATGTTGTTAGGGAAAATAGCTAACATGTGCCTTGGAATATCTAATTTCTTATGAAATGGAGCTATTTCTTTCTTCACTGCCTCTACTGAGATAAAATAAAGGGGCCCCGGCATTGCCAAGGGAAGAGCAGAACAATCTGTGCAAACATTTCATTTGTATAAATAGCTTCCCTTATGACATGGGTACCATTTGGGATTATTTTTAAGACAATAAAAGGTAGTTCGTCGCTGTTTTTCTGTTGTTTGCTCATTTTGAAACAAAAATTTAGAGTAAGGAAAGGGAAATAGAAAGATAAATAAGAAAATCTGAGCAAAAACAAAGAAGAAAGAGATAAAATACACCAGACAAAACCACTGTGTATTCTTGACTTAAACAAATAAGGCAATTGCATAAGCTTTGAGGTATGAAGAGTCAACCAGAATTATAAAACCTCAAAAATTGGGCCAGGCACGGTGGCTCATGCCTGTAATCCCAGCACTTTGGGAGGCTGAGGTGAGAGGATTACCTGAGGTCAGGAGTTCAAGACGAGCCTGGCCAACATGACGAAACCCCATCTCTACTAAAAATACAAAAGTTAGCTGGGCGTGGTGGCACACACCTGTAGTCCCAGTTACTCTGGAAACTGTGCCAGGGGAATCACTTGAATCCAGGAGGCGAAGGTTGCAGTGAGCCGAGATTGTGCCACTGTACTCCAGCCTAGGTAACAGAGCAAGACCCTGTCTCAAAAAAAAAAAAATTTAAAAAATCCCTCAAAAATTGGAAGATCAACACAAAAACAAGTAAACCACCAAAGTCTGGTGAGAATTTCTATGTCTTGGGCACTCCAAATGCCAATGGACGAAGAAGGTGTAATTGATGATTGATCAACAGGAAAGGCTCAAGTGGGCAGAGGCCCTTAAAATTCTTCTAAGCACTCCATTTTTTAATGCTTAGTTCTTATTGCCTAGGTTTCCCAGTGAGATAGTTCACAGGCTCCTAATCTACACACCCCAACGGCTGAGACTCTTCCAGCAAAGCCAAGGGTGCAGGTTTCCTAAGGGAGACTTGATCCCAGAACCCAGTGCAATGGGAATAAGCGTCTGCCCAGCTGACAGGAAATGCCCTCCCTCAACTTTCACTGTCTCATTGGGCCCCTGGACCCCACTGTACAGGTCATCTACCCTGCAGAATGTTTCTCCAATGTTGGTGGCTTAAAACAGTCATTTTTTCTCTCTTGGTTTCTGTGGGTCATAGGCTCAAGCGTGGCTCATCTGGGTCCTCTGTTCAGGGTCTTATCAGGCAGAAATCAAGACATGGGCGGGGCTGTCTCATCCAAAGCTTACGGTCCAATTCTAAGCACAGGTAGTTGTCGGCAGAATCATTCCTTGCAGCTGTGAAAGCCATGGTGATTTATATCTTCAAGTACAGGAGGAGGAAGTCTCTGATGTTGTGAAGCTCTTTGATTTTGTCCATCTCTGACCTTTAGAGTTTCTTTTTCTAAAAGACTCCTTTGATTAGATCAGGCCCTTCTAGGATAAGCTGAACTCAAAGTCATGTGATTAGGGATCTTAATTTCATCATTTGAAAAATTCCACCTTTGCCATGTGACATAGCCTAATCACAGGAGTGACATCTCATCATAGTAACAGGTCCCATGTTCTCTCAGATGGAGGGGGTCACACAGGGCATGTTCACCAGGGGTACGAACCTTGGGGACCGTCTTAGAATTCTGCCATGACAGCTACCAAAGCTAGATCAGCTTCTAAGGCTGCTGCTAAGAGCATGAGTATTTATTTCTCCAAAGAAAGCACAGTGCAGCCATTACCTAAGAACAAGGAGCACAGTAATTCATGCATGAAGCATTAGAAATGGGGCCTCTACCGGGGGGTCTGTTTTCTCCATGTAAAAGTCCCCAGTTGGAATGGGCTGCAAGTATACTTGGGAAGGGAGGACAGATCTCCAGCAACAAGAGGAGAATTCATTAAGTCACATTCTCTCCAGGTGCCTTGACTCCTAGAATTCCCTTTGTATTTTTTTTCCTTTTAAACACAGAATGTATATTAGAGTACCTTGACAGTTTTCAGATGTCCTGGTGAAAGTTTAAAAGGAGGCTTTACTGAGATTCTATTTTCCTTCTTTGTGCTATTAAGCAAAGAAAGCCATTTAAGGGTATCCTGGCAGTTAAGTGTAGCTATCAGACAGTGAAATGAAGAGATCACTTACAACCTGATGTTGATCAGAACTTGGAAGGAGTCTTTGGTGCCCAGACGTTTCTCCTTACTAACAGGAGAAGAGAGCATTTACACTAAAACCTGTGGCAACCAAGAACTCAATGTAAGAATATCCTCAATTAAAGTGTTTCTCCCCCTACATCCCACAAATGGGGGAATTCTGGTAACTGGGCATCGCAGATGCAGTCTCAACAAGTGTCTCCGAATTCATGGCAGCAGCTAGTTCTCCCAACAAAGTCTCATATAACCCATCAAATCAACATAATAGAAACTCAAAAGTAGGGACTATGCCTGCTGCTTCCCTATACCCCTCAGAAAACAGCCTAGAAGAGGAAGAGATGCACTATTGTGTTTTTCTGTGTGTTTTTATTAAGTAGTGCAGGGCATCCATCTTTATCTTAGAGAAAGTAGGACATTTATCTACGCACAAAGAAAATGAAAAATCACTTGCAATCCTACAGTGTAGAAAAAACCAAACACTTGAGATCTCTTCCTTCAAAATCTTTTCCTGCGTGTATATGTGGAGAGAGAGAGAGAGAGAACATTTTAAAAATAACTGGTACGTTGTTTGTAATCTGTTTTTTTTTTTTTTTAATTAGACAAGGATCTTTTCAAAATAAAGGCTGTGTCTTACATGTTGTTGGTTTCCAGAGCAAAGCACAGCACTGGCATGTAGTGAGTCCTGATTAATATCTGTAGAACAAACCTGTCCCTGTAAACAAATATGGAACCACAGCCTCACATCGGCAATTGCACATTGGACGATATTATAATTCGGTAGTTCCCAAAGGGTGATATTTTACCACTAAGAATCTTAGGTGGCACGTGGATAAAAATGCCTTTATCTTAATCATATTTTAATTTGCACTTGAAAAATTATGTAAGCAGCCTATCATCCCCATAATTGCACATTTTTTAAAATTCAGCCTAAGCACTATTTAAGTTAAAAAAATTTGAGTGAATAATAATTCAGGAAGTTCTCAAATTTGACAAAAATGATAAAGATGGTACCTCAAGTGATCAAAGTATAGAATACCAAGACATGACTTATTCAGCCATTTCCCTCTTAACACACTTATTGACAATTACCTTATTTTTTCCTGTTATAAAAATGCTGTAACATATTTCTACCTGTATTTTTATATACTTAATTGATGATTCCCAAACAGAAACCTCCCTAGAAATGAAAATGTTACATCAAGTGATTTGAATGTTTTAGGGCTGTTGATAAATAATGTCAAATATTGTCCAGTACACTGCCTTCAGCCACGCATGTGAGAAAGCAAGTTGCTTAGCATTTTTGGAAGCTCTCTGTACCATGAGAGTGGAAAGGCATGAGGATTTTGCACAAGGGGAAATGTGCAGCTCACTGGAATCACGCCTGCACCTGCTCAGGGCCCCTCTCCCATTGGTCCTCATGTTCCACTAGGTCTTGGTTCCTCGGATTCACTCACTCTTCTGGGATTTTCTCTCTCTCTCTTTCTCTCTCTCTCTCTCTCTAATCTCTCCTCCTGGCCTTTCTACCCCCAAGGTAGAGCTGTGTGTACATTTTCAGTTTAGATAATAATGCAGTGTGTGATATTTTGATATTTATCATTCAAAATTAAAGAAAGCTGATATTTATATTACTAATGAGGCATTTCCACGGATTTGCCTTTCAGTTTGGAGAATCCCTCTAGGACATAGGTGGCTGCCTGTGGCTGGAACCAGCGGTCTCTCCAGAAGACTCCAGGGCCTTCCCCAGGCAACTGGCATTTAGGCCTCCAACTGCTTTGCTTTCTGTGGAGATGGCACCGCCCCCACTCTTTGCCTGGGCCTCTGCTGACCCACTCTTTACCTGGCCCTGCCCACATCGACTGCAGGCTTCTGGCCATGGGTCAGAACTACCAGCTCTGCAAAGGAATTCTCCTTGAGGATGGAGCCACCCAGTCACCTGGATTCATTTCCTAGAGGCCTGAATGAGGACACCTGTCTCCAACATTGAGTCTGGGGAACGTTCCTGGAATTAGGATTGAAACAAAACTGGAAGTGTTGGGAAGACAGCATCCATGTCAGATATTTGCCAATCATATCCACAAACCATATATTTAATTAACTCTAACTGATAAAGTTCCCTTTATCACTTATAAAATTTGCTTCAGAAGCACAATGCATATATTTAGTGTGAATGCAAAACCATTACCACTCACAATAAGAAGGTTACCATAAAATTTAAAACAGTGAAGACAAAAAAATGTTCCTTGAAAAGTTTTGCTTTATACTAGTGCCAGCTGAGGACCCGAGCCTGCAACCCTTCTCTCTTTCTTTAGGGAGATTAGTAGGCAAGAGGGTTGCTGAAGATAGGATAACAGGGGTGAGGCTTTCTCCTTAACTCTTCAGGAGACTTGAAAAAGAAGGAAAGAGATGACCCCTCTCCTTCAATGAGATGGTGCTAGCCAGTTCCCAATCCTACCATCAACAAAAACACCACTCTATACTTCACGAAACTCTGAAATTATGATGGCTTTTTGGCTTCAATGAAAAACGAACACACAAACAAATAGCAAACCAAAACAATGCAAGATGGTTCAGCATTCGAAAATGGATCAGTGTAATACATCACATTAACAGAATGAAGGGAAAAAAGCAACCTGATCACTGCAATGGGTGCAGAGAAGGATTTGACAAACTTCAATGCTATTTCACGATGCAAGCACTCAGTAAACTAGGAATAGGAGGAAACTACCTCAACGTAATAAAGCCTTATGTGGAAAGCCCACAGCAAACATTGTGCTCAATGGTGAAAGACTGGAAGCTTTTCCTCTTAGACCAGGAACTCCTACCGCTTGACTGAAGCTGTGGGAGTGGCATACTTGCCTAGTTCCTGGTCTTAGAGGAAAAGTTCCCAGTCTTTCACCATTGAGTATGTTTGCTAGAATCTGCAAGCTCTAGCCAGGGTAATGATGCAATAAAAAGAAATGAAAGCCATCCCAACTGGAAAGGGAGAAGTAAAATTATCTCTGTTCACAGATGACATAATCTTATATGTAGAAAACTCTAAATATTCCACACAAAAAACCTGTTAGCACTAACAAATGAATTTAATAAAGTATTAGAATACAAAGCCAACACACAAAAATCAGTTGCAATTCTATACACTCACAATGAACAATCTGAAAGGAAATTACAAAAACAATTCTATTTACGATAGCAGCCAAAATAATGAAATGCTTTATTTTATTATTAAAATGTAAGGAATTAAAGAGGTGAAAGACTTGTACAATAAAATCTATACAACATTGCTGAAAGGATTTTTAAAATTGTGATAAAATATATAAAATATGATCTTGGCTCACTGCAACCTCTGCCTCCTGGGTTCAAACAATTCTCCTGCCTCAGTCTCCCAATTAGCCGGCATTATAGGCATGCTCCACCACAGCCAGCTAGCTTTTTTTGTATTTTTAGTAGAGACAGGGTTTCACCATGTTGGCCAGGCTGGTCTCAAACTCCTGACCTCAGGTGATACACCTGCCTTGGCCTCCCAAACTGCTGGGATTACAGGCATGAAACACCGCACCCAGCCTAAAATATATATAATATTAAATTTACCATCTTAGTCATTTTTAATTGTGTAGGTAAGGAGTGTTAAGTATGTTCATCTTGTTGCCCAGCTAATTTCCAGAATTATTTTGTCTTCCAAAACTGAAACTCTGCATCCATTTCCCCTCACACTAGCCCCTCATGACCACAATTCTACTTTCTTTCTCTATGAAATTAACCACTCTAGATACCTCACGTAGGCTGTGTCACACAGTATTTATCCTTTCATGACTGGCTTATTGCACTTGGCGTAATGTCCTCAAGGTTCATCCCTGTTGCAGCATGTGTCAATTTCCTTCCTTTTCAAGGCAGAGTAATAATCCTTTGTGTGGAATGCCACATGTATGGGTTTTGTCCACCTTTTGATGATTGTGAATAATATTGCTATGCACATGGGATGCAATTATCTTTTCATGTCCCTGCTTTCAATTCCTTTGAATGTAGATCCAAAAGTGGAATTGCCAGATAATGTGGTAATTCTATTTTTAATTTTCTGAGGAATTTTCCAGGCTGTTTTTCATAGTGGCTGCACCATTTCACACCCAGGGTTCTGGTTTTTTTTAACTGAACTGGACTGAGAGTTTGAACCTGACTAGAAGTGACATGAGGGAATTTCTATTATCTGAGAGCATCAGAAGAAAGTATTGGTCTTTTGTCCTAGGTCTACCCATCAGGTTTAAAGGGACAGTGAAATAAAAGAAACCACTGCTTCTGCTCCCACGCTACAGACTCCCACTCCTTCACTGAACCAGCTATGCAAGCAAGCTAGCAAGCCCAGCTCCAGGCCAGCACTCGGCTCACACTCCCACCTTCCCTCACACACAAGCACCCTCCATGCTCTGTGAACACACCTGGTCCTTCCTTGCATTCTGGTCTCTGCTCCCACCACCACCTTCATCTGAGGACACAGAACTCCCCATTCAGGGTATAGCCCAGCCCAGACTCTGAGGGGCCTGTGCGGTCTCTCATCTCGGAGATGAGATGAGACTTAATCTCTGGGTACTGGGCTTTGCTATTTTAAGCCCAGCTCCTGAGTCTGGCCTGCATTTAAACCTTGGTTTTCTCATCCATACAATAAAAATACAAATGGTATTAATACCTTCTAGGTGCCATTCACATTGCTGTGAACAATAAGCAGGGTAACGAATATTAAATGCTGGAGAATACTAAGTGTTTAATACATTATCCTCCCCTCTCCCTTCCCTTTTCCTGCTCCTCCTCCTTCTTTTTCTTTACTCTCCTCTTGCTCCTCCTCCTTCTTTTTCCTCCTCCTCCTCTTTCTTCTTCTTCTTCTCCCACCCCTTCCCCTTCTCCTTTTGTTACACAAACATATGTGAGGCACATTCCAGACTGGTAGTTGATAACAATTTGGCTCTGTGTCTTCACCCAAGTCTCATGTTGAATTGTAATTCCTGGTGTTGAAGGTGGGGCCTGATGGGAGGCGATTGGATCAGGGGGATGATTTCTTATGCTTCAGTACAATCCTCCTGGTGCTGTCTCGTGATAGAGTTCTCATGAGCTCTGGTTGTTTAAAAGTGTGTAGCACTTTCCTCCTAGCTCTGACTCTCTCTCCTGCCACCACGTGAAGACATGCTTGCTCCCCCTTTGCCTTCTGCCATGTTTGTAAGTTTCCTGAGGCCTCCCCAGTCATGCCTCCTGTACAACTTGCTGAACTGTGAGTCGATTAAACCTGTTTTCTTCATAAATTACCTAGCCTCGTGTAGTTCTTTATATCAGGTGAGAACAGACTAATACAGTGTTCTCCTCTTTATTTTACTGACCATTTTCTTTTTCATTACAGCCAGGCCCAGGGAGCAGGGAGCCAGGGGGGGTGTGGGGAAATGTCACCATCTTGCCCATTCTGTAGGTCAAGCCAGCCCAGCCCTTGACCTGATCAGCTTGAGTTCTTCAGTGACACTGCTGTGTCCGCATGCTTGTCAGGCCTTTCCAGACCCTGTCACTGTGTGGAATCCTCTGCTCTCCACCTCACCTCTGCACCTCAAGCCTGGAGACAGCCTTTTCACTCATCACTCGGTGCAAATGGCACCTTCTCAAGACACGCCCTCATGTCACCCTCTCTCAAAGCACCAGGAGCTTCTGCCTGGTAGGCTGTGCTATCTTTGTGGTTATTGCATTTGTGGTTGCTTTATCAGTGACTGCACTCACCTTCCTGTCTGTAACCTCCATGAGGGCAGGATCCTGATGGGTTTTCTCACCATTGTATCCCTAAGGTAGACTCTCCATAAATACTGTTAAACGAATGAAGCTCTAATGGCTTCATCAAGCCCCACAGTGACAGCAAAACAGGAGCTCAGGCTCAGATCTGGGGAAGGCAAGATATGCCTGCTACCTGAATCAAGGCATCTTGCTCTGCTATTTCATGTGGTTGAAATCTCAGACTCAGCAAATGCATAATTAACTAAATCATGGACTTTGAAGCTACTCACCTACAGAAAATCCATGATCTCTCCTCTGACACATTTGCATTTTCTGTTCCTTCTGGCTGAAATGTTCTTCCTTCTCTCCTCATCTCCACACAACTCCTCAAAATTTGAAGTCTTCCTTGGATTATCCCACTAGCTCCAGTCCCCAGGTGATAGCCTCTCATAGGGCCACAGCTCCTGCTCTTGCAACATCTGCAGCTGGATTTTACATGTTGATCACATGGTTACTTGGGGAATGTCTTCACCCCTTGACAATAGCCTGCTTCAGGCCCTAGCACGGCACCAGGCTGAGAGCAGGCTCTCAGTGTAGACAAGCTAAATAAATAGGCATAGGAATCAAGTAAACTCCATCGATTCAGGTACACAGAAAATGTGTTTAGACCTCGTGGCTGAAGGAAGACCTAATATCTGTGATCATTTTGGTTTTACTTTCTAGAGCAAAACATAAGGCCAAGAGAAGAAAATAACCAGGTTCAAGGAAATTGATGGATACTCATAAATTAATTGCCAGTTTCAGCCACTCTCAGCGTCATGTGATGCCATAGGCTGCCCTATCAGATTTCTCGATAGGAATCTAAACCCTCCCAGGGTTCACAAGATCCTCCAACACCACTCCTGAGTGGCCACCATTTTCCTAGATCTTGTTTTATGATTTGTTTCAACCGCCAGCAGAGTGTTGCTGCTACCATGCAAGATAATCAACACACAGAGCTTAGAGAAAGAGACAGTTGAATATTTCTGTCCATATGTCTCTGCTCAAACAAGAGGAAGATAAACTCATTATCAATCCACCGCAGGGTGTGCAATAAAGAACCAATGCATCCAGGTTACACCTTCAGGGCATGATTAATAAAATCAAATTCCAGCTCGTTCATGTCATTTGTCCTTAAAGTTTGCTGGGAAGAAGAATCACGGCCCCCAAAGATCAAATTATCTGATCCATGCTCTGCAGCTGTATTAAAATGCTCTTCTCTTCTCTCCATCAAACCACTGTGCTCTGCAGTGTGGTGCAAGTGAGAAAGGATGCTCAGAAAAATAAAGAGAGCCCCTGCAGCCAGGAAAAACCTGGAGATTTTTGTAACAAGAAAATATGCATTTACTTTAAACATACATGTGTGCCTGTGGTTTCAATGTGTAAAATGTTTATTTGGCATGTAAAGCCATTACTACATGGGAGGTAACATGGAAATGAAGAACAAAAACAAAAATAGTGGAGTAATTTTCATTTTCCTTTTGTCCTCATGAATATAAAATTATTTCTTCATCAAGAGAAAAATAATTAAACACAGCCTCAGGAGACCTGAATCTAAGCCTGGTTCTATCTCTAAATAGCTGTTTGGCTTTAAGCAAGCTGCTTAATTGTTTCCATTTTTTGTTAAGTAAGGACAGAACAACTTATTATTTTTCACATATGGACAAAAATAGGCTTGTTACAATCTAACTTAGAAGGAAAATGCATTTACTGATTCACATGAAAAAACTTGTTTTATTACATTCTCAGGGTAACTACTTTAGCCATTAAAAATATTAATAAGAAAATCAGTACTTCTCTCATGATCCTAAAATGTTAATATCTCGTTGATATTACGTAACAGCCCAAAAGATGCTACTACTTAATCCTGAAAATTGACTGGAGCCTCAGTGTATACCATGTCCTAGGCACTGACCTTGATGATGCTAAGAACTCCTCCCATTTTAATTCTGTGTGCCTTTAATGTATGCTGTATAGGTCTGTTTGGGAAATGTGACTGCCTGGTCTACTGTTAAATTTTAGAAACAGTCTCTGGCTGTCAATAATGATTGTTCACTTCAATTTAACTGCATTTAAATCCAGAAAATGATTATGGAGGCTAATGGGTCTTAAATTGAAAATAGAGAAGTCAACACACTATTAACATGTGCTCTTTGACACACAGACACACACACACACACTCCAGAGGGCAGATCAAGAATTCAACCCCCCTCCAATTTTGTGAGAGAAACCCCTGCCTTATTCCTGTGTGAGCCTGAGACTTTTCATTTATTCATGATCAAATATCAGGTAAGGGAGCCCCTCTCTCAAAGGATTGCTCCTTTTCAAGAGTTGCAAGAAATCCGATGCACACCACTGTGTGTTTCCGTTCCATGGCAGTGAGCTAAAATAAAAGCAGGGTGAGGGGGAGGCATGATCTTGCTGGAATATTTATGTTCTTAGAGATAACCTCAAGATGCTTGAAAGCCCTGGGACGTGACCCACCCTCCCCCAGAACAGAAAAGCAATAAGGCCCATGTGCAGAGAGCCGCCTACTCAGATAGGAGCCACAAAGGCACCATGTTGCCCACTTCCACTGATGGCAGCACAGCCCTTCCCTCCTGCCTCCTGCCTCCCTCCTGGCTGAAGCCTTAACACTGAAAATTCTGTTTAGTGTTTGAGTCTAGAAGAACAGAGGAAATCTGTGGTATCTCCCTGGCTTTCCTCGTGTTGTTTGCAATCTTACAAGGTACAAAATAGTGCATGCAAAATCCCCATAAGTGTAATTTCCACTTGTGAGAGGAACAACAAAGTAAAACAAACAAACTACAAAATCTTACTTAAGCCTATGTCTTTCTTTTTCTAATACATTTACACAAAAACATTTACCCTGCTCCCTATCTTTTCGTTTATCCAAAAGGAAGCTATTTTTCTCTTCTAATATCCCCATAGAATATCATATTTATTATTTTTACAGCAAAACTGTAAAAGTTTTCCATGTGTTTTAAGGAATTGTTACTCCCCAAGGGGAGGCCTGTGGTATAAGCAGGTGGTCACCCTGGGTCACTGAGGACATTTTTCTTATTTGCAGAGGTGGATCTAGTTCAGGAAATGTGTGACTGAGAAAGGGGGGATCCTTGCTGCACGTGATGACACACACTGTCCCTTGTTTGGAACTTGAGCTGTGTCATCTGGGTTCAAATACTCAAGGAGGTATGCAGGCATCTTTAGTTCACCCAGTGATACACATTGGCTGTGTCCCCACCCATATCTCATCTGGAATTGTAGTTTCCACAAATCCCACGTGTCCTGGGAGGGACCCCGGGGGGAGATAATTGAATCATAGGGGCGGGTCTTTCCCGTGCTGTTCTCATGATAGTGAATACGTCTCATGGGGTCTGATAGTTTTATAAAGTGGAGTTCTCCTGCACAAGCTCTCTCTTACCTGCTGCCATGTAAGACGTGACTTTTTTCCTCCTTTGCTTTCCACCGAGATGGTGAGGCCTTCCCAGCCACAGGGAACTGTGAGTCCATTAAACCCCTTTTTCTTTATAAATTACCCAGTTGCGGGCGTGTCTTTATTGGCAGTGTGAGAACAGACTAATACATCCAGACACTGTCTCCTGCACAAACTGTGACTTTCGTTCCCGCTCCTGTACCCACTGCTTGTCCTGTTCACTTGGCGTTTCTTCCATAAGCATCTGTTGAGTGTCTTCTCTGTGCTGGAAATGGAGCTATGCCCTGGACATACATTCAATAGATGCTTATAGAATAAATGCCAAGCGAACAGCAAGGGTTGGGATAAAACTTGGGCCTTGCTCTCCAGAGACTACAGATGGGTAATGAAACCAGATGAGGAAACAGGAATTGAAACACAGAGGCTTGTGCTTGCTGTGGTTGCGACAATGATGATAACCGTCGTAACAGCAGCCAGCATGCACTGAGCAAAGCCCCCATGCCAGGCCTGTTTTGAAGAACTGCACCTGTGTTCACTCACCGGGATCCAGAGACACCTGAGGAGGCAAAACTGGGTCTGCCCATTGTAAGGATGGGGAAGCTGAGGGATGCGGGTTTAGGAGGCTTTCCCAAATTTGCCCCAAGAACCAGGTGGTACAACCAAATCTTGAAGCTTGATCGTCTTAATTTTAGAGCCCAGATACTCACCTCTGGGCTGTTCTGCCCTGGATACCACGCTGCAGTAGATGGGGCATGATAAAGGAGGAATTTTAACCCTTCCAATTTATGATTTCATCTCTATTAGCCATATTGCCCTGTTTATTATTTTTTTCTAAATAAAAAAGATCATTATAGAAAGCCTACCATGAGACAGGCTGTTCTGGGTACACAGATGCAAAAGTGCACAGGCTTAAATAAAGGTGTGATAGCTGCAAAGGGAAGAAAACCCCTGTGGTGCCCACAAACCCTAAATTTACTAAATAAAAGTGGGACACAGTCAATCATTTTACTATGTTTTATATTTTTATCTGGATAAATTAACTATTTGCAGTGTCATATAGACAAAACATAATTCTGTGATCTTAGACCAGCTGTTCTCAACTGAGGGCAACTTTGTCCCCAGGAGACATTTGTCAATGACTGCAGACATTTAGACATTTTTGCTTGCAATGACAGGGCATGCAGGGAGGTGGGGAGGTAACCAGGAGGTGGACACCGGGCATGCTGCTAAACATCCTACAGTGCCAAGAACAGTCGCCACACAACAAAGAATGATCCAGCCCAAATGCAATGGTGCTGAGGTTGAGAAACTGTGCCTTCAATGTGTATCTAAACCAGATAGTCATTAACTTGTTTATTTTTGGATAGAGATCACTGGATATTGTCATAACAGAACCAAGTTGTAAATATACCTCTATGCTGTGTGCCGTAAGCACTGACCAGACTTGCTTGGTCTTCCCTGTTTTGCATAACATCTTTTCTTTCATCAAACTTAAGATCAAATGAGCAAATAGGCTATTGTATCCTCATGTTTTAAAGTTGAGATATACAACTGATAATGCTTACAGTGTCTTTACAAAAGATCCCTCCTCCCAACCCCTAAACTCCGGGTGCCCTGACCATTGACCCAGAGCCAAACGGATGCATTTCCCAAAGTACAATTACAGAAATCGACTGCCAGTTAGTAGAAGGCACCCTGGTATCACTTAATCTGAAATTAAGTGGAGGATAGTTTGTTAAGGCTCTGTTTTGTTAAGCAAGCAAAATGTAAAACCTTCACATCTTTAGTGATTGATTAATGACCTTCTAAAGGACCCTGCTAAATGGAACAATTGAAGAATGTGGGAGCAATTAAGAAGCTTTGCAAGGCAGTTCACTTATCAAAATGACTTAGACAAGATTTCAGCTGGATCATCGCCCCTTATACCTTAATGGCTGTCAAATTGTATTAAACAGCCCCAAGAAGACTATTTTAGGCATATCAGCAAAATGCCACCCTGAACTTTTAGCAGCAATTATAGGCATAACAGATATTGGCCACATAGAGATCTAGGCTCAACTTCTCCTTGAGCTTCGATCTACACACCCCAGATACCCAGCAGATCCTTTTCTTGCCTTCTGTTATAGGTGTTTGCTGTTTCCATTAGCATTTTCCAGATAAAAGCCACTGTCTGGAAAGGGTAAAATCTAAGCTAGCTCAAGTGATGTGGCACTTTGTTCCAGGAAAGCTGCCTTTGAAATAGCAATTACTAATGTGCACAGGTAATTTAAGGAAATGGAGCTAAAACTACCACAGAGCTTTGCACAGAAATATCGTCCCAAGCGTTTAGTTTCCATTCCTCTTTCTTCCCCAGGCATTTCTGTTTGATGAAAATGAACTTGTTCCTTAGGAGACTGTCTCAGCCCTTTTTGCTGCTCATAGAGAAGGGCTCTCCCAAGTGCACAACATCCAGGGTGATTGCTGAATGTGTTATCTGCATCTGGGCAGAGCAGCTATCCCACGTGCTGGGCTCTTCCTGGACAGAAATAGCCCGTTCCTTTCTGGGCTCTGCCCTGGCTCCCTGGCCTGCAGTGGCAAAAAAGAAGATTAAACATTCACTCAGACATACTTGTCTTAGAGGTTCATTTTTAAAAGCACCACATGCCAAGGACATCACCAAATGTAATCTCTCCCTAGAGCATGATAAAAGCGAGTGAACTGATTTATGATTGCTTACGATGGCAAGATTTTCATTTCTTGAAATTCATGGACCGCTTGGGAGGGTTATGAGTCAGGGTCTATTCTGGTTTGTATCTTCACTGGTGGCCTCTGAGTCTGTATCCAAAGGAAGGGACCTGTATACTTTAGTCCTCCTTCTCTCGGCCCAAGACAAGGGCCACTCTCTGCTCCAGATGAAGCAGGCAGACTGGACTTCACATTGATGTACTTTCCTTCATGGGATTTTCCAAGGACAAATGTAGGAATCGGTGTGCCCACAGCTGATGGCTCTGACTGTCCGTCCCCCACATCTCCCACTCAGAGCTTACTGATTCCATGGGACCCTTCTCTCCTTTTACAGCTTTCCAAGCCCTGAGATGACCTGGATCTCTAAAGAGTGGTCTCAGCACTCTCATTTGTATAAGGGAGATATAGATGTCTACCTCATTCAGCTGTGAGATATAAAATAACACTGTAAAGCTCTTGCGAATGGTTCCGGGATTCCATGCTAGAATCTGTGGAACCGATCTGGAAAGAAGGAGAGGAGTATGGAAGAGGGCTTGCTTGAAAGTGGCCATTGCAGAACAAGTATATTCTTTTACAATATTTAAGCCACACATTTGTGAGGATGGCATTGTGTGCTAAGGATGCTTTCATTTGCACTCTACATAAGATTGGAAAAATATAATTATACATATCAAAATCTATTGTAATTATTATTATTATTTGAGACAGAGTCTTGCTCTGTCATCCAGGCTAGAGTGCAGTGGCGCTATCTTGGCTCACTGCAACCTCTGCCTTCCGGGTTCAGGTGATTCTCCTGCCTCAGTCTACTGAGTAGCTGAGATTACAGGCATGCACCACCACGCTCAGGTAATTTTTGTATTTTTAGTAGAGACAGGGTTTCACCAGTTTGGTCAGGCTGGTCTTGAACTCCTGACCTCAGTGATCCACCTGCCTCGGCCTCCCACAGTGCTGGGATTACAGGCATGAGCCACTGCGTCTAGCCCAGAAACTATTACTATTATTCTCAATTTACATAGAGTAGCTAGGGAGTAAATGTTGAGAATTATGAAACCCAAAAATCCCACACTCCACCCATAGTCACTCCTTAATACTGCCTCTGAAAGAGGCTTCGTTTCTTTTGTTGCGGTTGTTTTAACTTTTTAGTTTGAAGTCATTTTAGATTTATGTAAGAGTCGTGAAAGTATTAGCGTGTACCCTTTACCATACATGCTTAATCAACTTCTTCTAATGGAGACATCTGACAAAACTGTGGTACCTTTACCAAAACCAATAATTCAACATTGGTACAACACTGTTAACTAAACCACACTCTTTATTTAATTTCACCAGTTTTTCCATTAATTCCCCTTCTCAGTACCAAAATCCCATCCAAGACACCACTTTGCATAGAGTCATCCTGTCTCCTTAGTTATCTCTGGTCTGGGATAATTTCTCACTTTCCTGTTTCTTATATATCTCGAATCGTGTTTGTCTCATGTTTTCTCATTATGAGACTGCGGTTATGGATTTGGGGGCAGGAAAAGAGCCCATGGATGAAACGCTCTTCTTACCACCTCACATCAGAGTACAAGATGTCCAGATGGCACCCTGGACACACTGTTAGTTACTGGGTCGGTGGGGTCTGTCCAGTTGCTTCTCTCTAAAGCTCCCAGCTTCCCACATCCAACCTGTCTTCCAGGGTCTGCAACATTCTCGAAGGGCCAGATAGTAGATATTCCTGACTTTGGAGATCAAGGGGAAAAACTGAGATTACCCCGTAGGTATTTACATATATAAAATATAGCATTGGAAAATGTAAAAGAAAAAAATTAGCTTGTAGGCAGTAAAAAAACAAAACAAACAATCAAAAAAACAAACAGCTGGCTTTGGTCCTCGGACTGCACATTGCCAGCTCATGCTCTGTTTTTCAGTGGTGAGTCACCAAGTCTCACATGTACATGAGGGGAAGGGAACTAACCTCCATCTCCAGGAAGGAGGAGTAACAAAAAATTTGGTAAAGCCACCAAGGCAAATAATAATTATTTCGAGGCGAAGCATTGAAGCTATGCAAACGCTCTGTTTCTCCTCAAAGTTTTTCTGCCTAACTTTAGCATGCATCAGTGGATATCGCCTGCAACAATTACTACTGTTGTATTCTAATGCTAACTTTCCATGTCCTCATTTCATCTACATTTATTATTTGAAATTCTTCTCTAAGGAAGATTTGCCCCATCTCTCCCACTTATTTATTTATTCGGTCAACTATTTTTTTCAGTATGAAGTCATGAATACAAATTTTATTCTTTAGGTTATTATCTCAGTGTCACAATTTATTTTGTGACCCAAATTACTCTATCTTGGACAACTAGGAGCTCATTCAGGTTCTCCTGTGATCTTGTGACATGCCCCCTTCTTTTTTGGGGGGCACCATTTTAACTTTCTGGCACTACAGGATGCTGCAGACTTATCTGGTATTTTTTCTGGTGTAATCCTTAGAATCAGTCATTTTTTTCAAAAAGCTTGGGTTCTTTTCATTGGAGAATGAAGCTTAGAAACCAAGATATGGGTACCAGATGTGCTCATCTCTTCTGGGATATAACTGCTCTGCAGACAGGGATAACAAATGTATCTACCTACATATCTATATCTATATACACTAAGCCCATTCATATGCAAATGTGCATTTTTTTCTGTATCTATCTGTACATATATTTAAATAAACATGACCACATGCTAATATTCCTAACTCTAATCTTGCAGCTGCGGTTCCAGTTCAGTCTTCCCCTTACTAATATGTAACTTCTTCCTGTGACAGTAAAAAACCTGGCTCTCATTATCTGCAATTTATTTATTTATTTGTTCAACTCTAGTGTACAGATAGTTTCAGAACTTTTATCACCATGAGGAAAAACTTTACCATCTAGAGTGTAGTGTTGTATATTTATGGTTGCCTTCAAATATCTAGACAAATCATTGTTTTCTAAAATTACTTAGGCAGGCATTTTTTTTCTCTACTCCCTACAATGACGGTATGAAATACTTGTGTAATACAAAAAGACTCACTGTCGCAATCTACATTATATCCTGCAATACCCAAAATCCTGGCTGATTATCTTTTAAGTAATTTTAATGTTTTTAATCTCCATTGAGTAACGATCAGTCTCTGTGATGTGTGATTCTCCTGGTTTTGACAAATACTTAAAGTCATGTATCCACAACCACAAAACCATAGGGAATATTCTGATTATTCTAAAACTTATAATGACTTTTTGTAGTCAACCACCCATACTTCCCCCAAACCCTCGTAACCACTAATCTGTTTTATATCTCTGTTGTTTTTCCTTTTTAAATTGTCAGATAAATGGAATTATACAGTATGTAGCCTTTTTGACCTGGCTGCTTTCATTTAGCAAAATGCATTTAAGTTTTATCCGTTGTTATGGTTAGGCTTTGTGTCCCCACCCAAATCTCATCTCGAATTGTAATCCCCATATTCCTTACCTGTCAAGGGAGAGACCAAGTGGAGGTAATTAGATCATGGGGGCTGTTTCTCCCATGCTGTTCTCATGATAGTGAGTGAGTTCTCACAAGATATGATGGTTTTTTAAGTGTTTGGCAAGTTCCTCCTTTGATCATTCTCTCTCCTGCCTCCTCTTCACCTTCTGTCATGATTGTAAGTTTCCTGAGGCCTCCCCAGCCATATGGAACTGTGAATCAATTCAATCTCTTTCCTTTATAAATTACCGAGTCTCAAGCAGTTCTTATGACAGTGTGAGAACAGACTAATACATCTATGTTGTGCAAATTAATAGTTTGCCCCTTTTAGTTGCTAAATAGCATGCCATCGCAAGGCTGTACTGCAGTCTGTTTGTCTATTTCACTGTGGAGGGCATGTTGGATGTTTTCTGTTTGGGCTATGAGTATCTGTCTACAGATTTATGATTCAATATACATTTCTAACTTACTTGGGTAAATACCTGGAAGTAAGATTGCTGGATTGTACAGTAAATGTAGGTTTAACATTGGACAGAACAGCCAGACTGTTTTCCATGGTTTTGGTATCATTATGTGTTACCTCAAGAAATGAATAATTATAGTTATATGTGTTACTTTGGGAATCTCTATTCTGTTCCATTCATCTATGTGTCTGTTCTTTCACCAGTGCCGTGCTGTCTTGATTATGATAACTTTAGGGTAAACTTTGAAATTGAGTTCAGTGATTTTACAGTTTTGTTCTTATTGTGTTATGTTAGCTATTCTGGTTCTTTGATCTTTCTATATAAACTTTAAATTCAACTGGTCAGTATGTATAGAACAGCTTGTTGAGATTTTGTTTGGGATTGCATTGAATAAGTAGATCAAATTGGGAAGAATTTATATCTTAATAATATTGCATTTTCTAATCCATGAATATGGAATACCATTCCATTCATTTAGATATTTTATTTATTTTATTAGCATTTTGTTGTTTGCCACGTATAGATACCGTACTTATTTTGTTATAGTTATACTGAAGTACTTTATTTATTTTGTTGCTATGATACATGGCATTGCTTTTTAAATTTCACTTTCCAAGTGTTCATTATTGGTCCATAGAAAGTCGATTTGCTTTTGTACTTTAACGTTATATTCTGTGACCTTGCTATACTCACTTGCTAGTTGCATGGTTGTTTTATTTTGCATTTTTGTTCATTTTAAAGGATTTTCATGTAGACAAGTTTGGCATCTGTGAAAAAGTTTTATTTCTTCTTTCTCAAGCTGCACATGTTATATTTCCTTTTATTCTTTTATTGCACTGGCTGAGATATTTAGTATGATGTTGAACAGAAGTGCTGAGAGGAGACATCCTTTTCCTTGTTTGTAATCCTGTAGGGAAAGTTTCTAGTCTTTTACTATCAAGTATGGTGTTAGCTGTAGGGTTTTGTACATGCTCTTTGCCATTTGAAGAAATGTTCCTCTCTTCCTAGTTCTTATTAGGTTTGTGTGTTGGATTTTGTCATATGCTTTTTCTGCATCAACTGATATGATCATATGATTTTTCTTCTCTAGCTATGAATGTGGTGGATTACATCAATTAGTTTTCAAATAATGAACCAGTCTTTCATACCAGGAATTAATCCCACTTGGTGTGGTGTTTAATCTTTTTTATACATCATTGTATTCAATATGCTAATGGTTTATTGAGGATTTTTGCATCTACATTCATGAGAGATATTGGTCGATAGTTTTCCTTTATTGCAATGTCTTTATCTGGTTTTGGTATTAGTGTATGCTAGCCTCATAGAATGAGTTAGGAAGCATTTCTTCTTATTCTATTTTCTGGAAGAGATTGCTCAAAATTGGCACCATTTTTTTAAACTGTTGAAATTCAACATTGAAAGTGTGAGCCTAGGGGATTCTTTTTTGGAAATTTATTAGTTATTGATTCTGTTTATTTTTAGATATATGCTAACTGAAATTATCTATTTCTCTTTGTGTGATATTTGGGTATTGTGTCTTTCAAGGAATTGGCCACTTTCATCTCAGTTATAAAATTAGCATAGAGTTGTTCATAGTTTCTCTTTGTAATCCAATTAGTGTTGATGGAATCAGTAGTGAGCATCCTTTCATTTGGATATTGGTAATTTATGTCTTCTCTCTTTCGTCTTAGTTATCTTATCCAAAGGTTTATCAATTTTTCAATTTTTCCAAAGAACCAAGTTATGAATTTGAGTTTTAAAAATTATTTTCTGTATGAATTTCACTGATTTCTGCTCCAATTTTTATTTCTTATACTTGTCTGAGGCACAAATTGCTTTTCTTTCTCTACTTTTCCTCAGGTGAATCTTAGAGTGCTGATTTTATATCTTCTTTGTTGATACATGCATTTAATGCTAAAATTTAGCTTTAAACACTGCTTTCCAGTGTTTTGATTCACTGCATTTTCATTTTTATTTAATTAAATATATTTTTATTAACTTCTCCCAAGACTTCTTTCACCCACATGTTATTTAGATATGTATTGTCTAATAGGCAAATATTGAGAGATCTTCCAGCTCTATTTTTCTTACTGCTTTCTAGTTTAATTCCATTATGACCTGAGAAGGTACTTTGTGTGATTACTATATATTTAAATTTATTAAGGTTTGTTTTATGGCCTTGAATGTGATACATGTAATAGGTGAATGTACAGGTGAGCTTGAGAAGAATGTGTATTCTGATGCTGTTGGGTAGAGAGAATATTCCTTCAATATCAATTAGATCAAATTGATTGGTATTGCTGTTTAACTTAACCCCATTCTTACTGATTTTCTGCCTTTTTGATCAATTACTGAAAGAAAGGTGTTGAAATCTCCAATTACAATATGGATTTGTCTATTCATTTTCAGTCCTATCGATCTTTGCTCACATAGCGCAATGCTCTGTTGTTGGGTGCATACATGTTTAGGGTTGTTATATCTTCTTGGAGAATTAATTATTTTATATTTCTATAATGCCCCTCTTTATCTGACTACATTTCTTGTTCTGAAGTCTGTTTTGTCTGAAAATAACATAGCTACTTCAGCTTTGTTTTACTTGATGTCAGCATGGTGTATCTTTCTCCATCCCTTATCTTTAACCTACTCTGAGGTTTTATATCTAAACTCTGTTTCTTGCAGACAACATAGACTTGGATCCCGTTTTTTATCCACTCAGAAAATATTTGGTTTTTAATTGGCATATATTTATACTAACCATATTTAAAGTGATTATTGATAGAGTTGAATTCATATCTACCATTTTTATAACTGGGTTCTAATCACTACATTTCTTATTTTGTTATTTGTTTACTTTTCCCCTTCATTTCTGCTTTCTCTGGTTTTAACTGAGAACTTTATGATTCCATTTTAGCTTTTCTTTTAGCATATCAATTATATTTATTTAACAAATATTCTAGTAGTTACCCTAGAGTTTGCAATATACATATTTAAGTAACCTAAGTCCTCCTTCAAATAACACTATAACACTTCATATGTAGTACAGGAACCATAACAGCATAGTCCCAATCCTTCGTTTCCTTCCCTTATTAAATTCTCACCATTCATGATTTGCTATAATTACCCAGGAGATTATCACTATTATTACCTTAACCAATCACATATCTTTTAGATAAATTAACAAGAAAAAATAAATACTTTATTTTTTCCTTCATTTCTTTCTTCTCTCATGTCCTTCCTTTCTTCACATACAAATCTGAGTTTTCATCCATATGATTTCCTTATGCACATTACTTCTGTCTTTTGTCTGTTTGGTTGGTTTTAGATAAGAGGCCTTGTTCTTTATTCTGTCACTCAGGCTGGAGTGCAGTGGTGTGATTATAGCTCACTGCAGCCTTGAACTCCTGGGCTCAGGTGATCCTCCCACTGCAGCCACCCGAATAGCTGGGACTACAGGCATGCGTCACCATGCCTAGCCATATTACTTCTTTCAACATTTCATGCAAGACAAATTTACTGTCAGTTGATTCCCTTTGCTTTTGTTTGTCTAAAAATGTCTTTATTTCTGCTTCTCTTTTGAAAGATCATTTTGCTGGATATAGAATGCTAGGTTTTTTCCCACCAAACACTTCAAATAGTTCACTTCATTCTCTTCTTGCTTGTATGATTTATTTTAGAAGTTCTCTGTAAATCTCGTTTTTTAATAGGTAAGATAGTTTTTCCCCTGGCTTCTTTCAAAATGTTCTCTTTGTCTTTGTTTCTCTGCAGCTTGAATATCATATGCATAGCTGTGTTTTTTTAATATTTATCCTGGCTGGTGTTCTTTGCGATTTTTGGATATGTGGTGTCTTTTATCCTTCATTTTGTAAAGTTCTTGTCCGTTATTATCTCAAATATCTTTTTCTTACTCTGTTCCTTCTCCATCTGATATTTTAATTGCATGTATATTAAACCTTTTGAGTTATCTTATAATTTTTGGATTCCTGTTCTGAGGTTTTTTTGTTCCTTTTTTCTTCTTTTCATTTCAGTTTAGAAAGTTTCTGTTTATTTATGTCTGAACTCACTGATGCCTGCCCTGGCCATGCTCAGGCTACTGATGAGCCCACCAAGGGCATTCTTTCTCTCTGTTAGAGTGGTTTTGATTCCTTGCATTTACGTTTTTATAGTGTCTTTGAGTTTTTAGTGGTTTTTATAGCTGTGGGTGCCAGAGGTGTCAAGTTTCTGAAATGTCCTCGGTTTTGTCTCTACTGGTGGCTTGGTCTTCCATTTGGACTTGTGCTTAGAGAGAATCTACATCTTGCAGCTCTTGCAGCTGTAATTCTCTTATATGAGATGCCTGGTAATTGTAGGAAGTTGAGAAGGATTCTAAAATCTTATGATTAAGCTTTTATGCTGAAACTAGAAGCTTCTGAAGTCCATTGATAATTAATTCTTGAAGATCGAGCTAGCTTTGCATTCCTACAATTAAAACAAACTTAGTCATGCTGTATTTTAAATACACACACACCTACACACAAATATCCCCATCATGTGCACCACTTTGGGACTGGTCTAGCATCCTATCTATGCTAGTCGTTTATAGCACAGATGAATTATTTGCTATGTTTCTTTGGATGTTGGCTGCACAAGTGCTGCTTGAGGGCAAGTCAGAGATGTGTCGATTTATATCAGAATTTATGGCTTTCCTTCAATCCTCTTCCATCCCTTCATTCCCCCTCTACTCTCCAGCCTCCAAGGACCTTCCTCCCAGTTCTGTTGAAAACAATGGTGGGGAGTGTTCAGTGTCTTAACTTTCCATGTTTCTAACATGCTATTGCATGACTGTGGCCATCCTTGAAGCAGTGCCAGAGGGATATAGGAGGAAGAGGAGAACATTTTTCTCAGACTCTCTGGCTTGCTGAGGCCCCTTCTCCTGGTCCTCTGGCCAGCATATGGGGGTTTCTCTTGGAGTTTTTGGTGTCCACATCTGTGGTGTAGTTTAGCAACTAGCGCTATGCAGGAATCAATGCTGGGAGAGAAAACATGAAAAACGAACAACAGGTTGCTTTATCACGTTTTTCTTTCCCTCCCCATCCAACCTACTATTGGTTCATTTAATTTCCTCTGGTAGCAGTTATTTGTACTTTCTCTATAATTTTACATTTAATCCCTGGGAGAAATATGATTACTTGGAAACTTCTTTTTCTAAATCAGGTCTTTCAACGGTTTTTTT
>NW_026652309.1:602001-684347 GCF_009828535.3 Hylobates moloch | reverse complement strand
ATTAATATATTAATTATCTGCTTCCAGGGTTAAAAGTGGTAAAGAAAATTCAACAAATGCAATTGGGTGAGAACTGTAAATTTTTATTGAAAAGAAAGTTAAAGAGCCATCAGCCAATTCTGTCTATCTTTTCTAAGGAACACCAACCCCCAGATCACATCAGTTAGAAAAGCCGAGAAAATATTGATTGTTAAATTTGTCTTCAGGGATGAAGTCTTGGGCATTAGGGAGTCCACTTAGTTCTCAGTAAAATATATATTAAAGAGAGGATGCATAATTAATAAATAAGATATAGCTTATATACTACCAAAATATCACTCAATTCAAAATATCTTTTTGAAATGACAAAACTGCCCTGAGGACATATAAAAGTTAATGTTATAAGAAAATGTAGTAAATCTAGAAGGATAAAGAAGGTTGTTGGGTTGGGAACTAGAAAAATGTGTGCCTCAAACCCCAAATTTACAAATGTCTTCATTGTTAGCAATGGATCAATTACTACTGGATATAGCTGCATACACATGTGCACATCTACACACACACACACTCATTCACTCAAAATCCATTCAATACAGAACATTTCTAAATAAAGTATTAATAAAAAAACACAGCATGGTGGATTATGCACCTAATTATACCATTCAACAGATAATAAAAAGCAATTAACCAACAGAAACAAATAAGCCAACAATGAACAAAAGCTCCTGCTTTCCTTCCCAGAGACTGGAAAAATTGCAAAGTTAAGGCTGGAAAGATGGATTGAAAAGTGGAGCAGGCCTCAGCAAATTGTAAACCAGACATTTTAAGCCTCAGCTGCCTTATGAAGTCTCGCTGTGCCCAAGAGTAGATCCCCTCACTAAGGGAATCCCTGGGAGGGGTTGTGCTCTGAAGACCAAACTGCTAGTTCATTTCTGTATGTTCTTGGGACACCATAAAAATAAAAACACAACACACACATACACCACACACAATGTAAATCATTGTTGCACAGCAAACAGTAAAAAGAAGTTGCCAGTTTATAAAAAACAAGTATCTCGTTTTATTCTTTCTGAGATTTTAAACTTATATTTATCAACATGTTCTATTTTAAATAAAGCAAATGGTCACAAATATTAGATGTGTTAAGAAAATAGGTACTGATATCTAAAAGTGAGATCTACCTACCCTCTTCATCTAGATGTTGGAAAAATTCTGGAGGAGAAAAGGGCTCTTCTGAATTAACTAAGAGGGATGGACTCATAATCTCCCCTGAATGTGCTAATGAGGACCAGGGACTGGCCTGTGAATTGAAATCCAGGTTTGCTCTCCAGTTTCAATTCTCTGACCTTTAAAAGCCTTTTACTTAAGCTGCTCGAAAGAAGAAAAATAATCTAATTCTCATTTTTTTGCCTTTATTCAAGCAGCTTATTGACCGAGAAGTAAAAAGTAAAGTGCTTTCTAGGGATCTGGTACAAGGGATTTAATAACATCACAAAGGATCTCTGGGATTATAGATCTAAGAAGAGAGACTGATATTTAAAATAATTATACAATAATTCTCTGATTGTGGCAGTGACAGCCATCGAAAGAATGCATAGTGGGAAAAGAAAATACTCAAAAGAAGACTTAACCTAGATCAGAGGTCAGGGAAGTCTGCCTTGAAGAAGTGATATGTAAGTCAAGAGCTAAAGGGTGTGTAGACACCATTGAATCTGAAGGATGAGGAAGAGAAATACTGAGGATTGCCCTGTCGGGAAGGCAGTGCACGTGCATGCAGACAGGCCAAAGACTGGGGACCCTTGGAGGACCATGCTGGGACTTTCAGGACACATACATAGGGAAAATATTTACTTTAAATTTATTTACATTATTACAATAATTAGTTATTTATTTTTTTAATTGAGTAACTTCTATTTTCCAGTCACTATTCTGGGTCCTGTATTACAGAAGTCAAGACGCGCCTGCCTCCTCCTACTTGGGTACCTCTGCGGTATGTCTTTCTGGACTCCTGTTTCCTTATCTGTGAAAAGGGGATAACTAATTCACAGGTTGTCAAAGGAATTAGAGGAAGGAAATATTCACCTTCTCCATGGTATCTCCCCACTGACCTGAATTGCCACCTGGTTCTTGTCCAGGCGCTATTATCCATGCTCCCATTCAAGGCCAATCTCTCCAATAAAGCACCAAGTTCACCGTTTTCAGCCTGCCTAAGGTCATGATTTCAGCCATAGCCCCTCCTGCAACAGTTTTTCCTCTCCAGGAAATTAATCCCATTGTTTTTAAGATCCAGGACCCTCCTTTCATCTCCCATCCTTCCCAGTGAGCTCCCCATCTTTGTTTCCCTTTGAGTAACAACCCTAGAAAATACCATCTCCAAGCTTCTCCCATTCCACTTCAAATATCCCCATCTCCATGAGCAAATTCAGGTTTTGTGGGAATTGAAATTTTACAGTTTGGAGAGAGGTGCTTTTTAAAATCAATACTAGAAAATTATAAACATAAAATTAGGTGTAAAAGTAAATGTTTATTTAGAATAAGAAAATAAATCATAACAAATTTCAAATGTTAAATTGCTGGCAAATAACATAATCATCACGAAATCCAGAAAAATAGCATTCAGTTTTATTATTTAATTTCCTGACACTTCTGTAACACTTTTATCCTTGCATCTTTTCATTGCATAATCTTTGATTACCTCTTCATATGAAATGGAGATTTTAATATAATTTTCTTTGGAGAGCCTAGAAAGATAATTCAGCCTTTCCTCTGTCATAGCTGATCAAAATTTGTTTTTAACTATTAAGAGTTTAGAAAAGTTTGTTTTCAATTCACTTTACTGGTAATGTCATAGAAATTTTTGCAATTATTATCAAATTCTTAAAAAGCCTCTATCAAACTCATGTCAAAAAGCCTCTTCCAAACTCTAACATTTGGAAGAATTTTTCAGATTGTCTTCTGGCTTCACACATTCCAAATCCTTTTCTTCCTCCACTACCCATATGCTTCTGGAACAGGATGCCAAAGGATATGCTTGTATTATGAGACAACCTCTGGTCCTGCCCCTTGTACAAGACACCTCGCAAGTGGACACTGTGGAAGGAAGTCGTTCCTAAGAGCCATGCCTAGACTCCCAGCAATAACTAAACTCCACATGAAGTGACTTGGTCATATTCCATGAAACTTCAGCTGAATGTGTTCCTGAGTCAACCTCCCTGTCGCTGAATCCCAAAGTGCCTCATGGCCCTGCTCAAATACCACCAACAAAGTCAAATGGGAAGAAACTGAAGTCTTGAAGGCTTAACTGTGGGTGAAATATCTTTCTTTTGCAAATATTCCAAAATTTGTGAACACATCATTAGGGCCCCTCCCAGAGCCTTGGAAGGAGTCCAAGCCACTGAGGGGCCTGAGATGTGTATCTGCGTTCTTGGGGAACCTACTGTGGAGAGCCCCATCTCACACTCTCAGCAGAGTACCAGACAGTGGGTGGGGCCCTTGTGGACACTCACTGTGCTAACCCTCTGGGTTCTTATTCCACCTCTCTAGTCCTCGTTTCTCAGGCTCTACTATTCTAAACCTCTCAACATGGGGTACAACAAGGCTCAGGACTCAGCCCTCTTCTCTAGCTACACGGACTCCTGAGGGAATGGCCAGTCACATGGCTTCAAGTGCCATCCATACCATGATAACTCATACAATTTCATTTCTAGCCCTACTCTCTGACTCCATTTGCTGATAACCAAGTATCTAATTCACCTCTCCCCTTGATGACTAATCAGCATTTAGAACTTACCATGCCCCAAACCAGATTCTTCACTTTCCCCGCAAACCTGTTACTCCTGCACTCTCTCTCACCTTGGGAAATAGAAATCCCTTCTTTGAGAGGCAAAGGCCAAGAGCCTCGTTCTTCCCTTGCATCCTCTCTCTGCAGTCCATCAGCAAAGTTTGCCAAGTTTTTAAAATTCACCCAGGATCCAACCAATTCTCTCCACCTCTCTGCTGTGGCCATGGCCTATATACCCATAATCCATTTTCCATGGGTAGCTGTACATCCCTGGATAGGTCTCCCTGCTTCCACCCTGGCTCCCAGGCTCTACTTCTCATTCCACAATAGAGGGATCCTGTTAGGATCCTACCTTAAATTGAAACCCCTAGGCTCTCAACTCCCTCAGAGGAAAAGCCAAGATTCCCTGATGTCTGCTGAGGCCACATACTGTCTAAGCCCATTCCCAGCCTCTCTCTGCCTTACCTCTAATCATTTTTCCCCTTGCCCATTTCATCCTAGACAGTGATGATCTGTTTTCCTAAAATGTAAGTTCCATGAGGGCAAGGACCCCCCTCATTTCATACCTTATCAGCAGCACCCACCATGCCTGGTACGTGGCAGACTCTCAGGCAACCTTTGCAAAACGAAGACATGGACAGCATTTTATATAAGCCCAGCCCATGGTACGCATTCAATCTATGTTTCTTAATATTACTACTTTCATTATTCCCATCATCACTGGCAAAAGGATTTGAAAAGAGAAAGAAACAAGTACCACTGGCTCTGTAGGGGGCCGCCTCCTTCCTCTCCTACCCTCCACACACCATGACAATGACATGATATTAATATCCATTGTGCCTTTTCCACAAAGTAGATTCAGGTGGGTGATGCTAAAAGAAAATCTTTAACTAAAGACTCCACGGGTGTCAAGCTGCAGTTCCTTAGCAGGCTACTGACTAAATAATATGTTGGCCCTTAGGCAAATATTCAAACTAAAAATCCTTCAGCAGGATGCCCTTGTGTTCCAAGAATCTCATCTTATCTCCAAAGAAGGAATGTTACAATTAGCAATTCAGAAACTCTTTTACATCTTAGTAACCATGCATAAAAATTAATTCAAGCAAAACCTAATTTAGAATAATAATAACATGCTTTCCTAATGTTTCCTACATTAATCATGGTTAAGACAGTTACTATAGCAGCGCTGTTGGAGTTTATTGAAAATAACGTAATTCACTGCGGTGCAAGTTCTCTTCTGAGAGTGCTACTGTTTGTTTAAGCAGGATAGAAAGAAGTAAGGAGGCATCCGCTCTTTCCTTTGAACTAATTTGAAGTTCGATAGCAGACACAGACAAAAGTAATAAAGTGTTGTTTACTCTGAAGGGGGTTGGTGGTGACCTCTGTTTTTCATGATTAGATGAGTTTTAAATTTGTACTCTCAGTCTCGTCTTTTTCCTCCTATGCAGGAAAAAGAAACACGGGATGATGGAGTCAAGTTGAAAGAGGAGGGAAAACACCACACACGTATTGTGACTGAGCCACTGCCTGTCAGAATGAAGGCAACCCTCACTTCTGTCTTCTGAGTTTTCCCAACGAGCCAAAGCCAGCCTCGAAGGTCACAATGAGGGGTCAATGGTCAGAAGAAGCCAATGAAAACAATGTCATGAATTGGAAAAAGTCTAGAAAAGCATAAACAGTGTGTGATTGCACAAGAGCTTCCTCATATATTCAACCCAAAGCCCTTGGGTTCCGGTATTCACAGCAATGGCTGGACCCAACTCTTCCTATGCTCAGCCACTCTTCAGCTGCCATTCAGGCAGCCACCTGTGTCAGATTTTCATGCAGGGTATGGACATTGCTGATGTTGTTGTAGGTTTCTCTTAGCAGAATACGATGAGTCAGTGCAATCAGACAGACCCAGGCTCAAACCTCTGCTATGCCATAAACTAGCTGCCTCATGTCTAGCAAATCACTTGATTCCTCAGCAGCCGTTTATTCTACTGTAGCAGGATTTCTCAACTTTGGCACTTCTGACATTGAGAGCTGGATAATTCTCTCTTGAGAGGCTGTCCTGTGCATTGCTGCTAAATACCCCACACCATTCCTGCTGTGGGGTATTTAGCAGCATCCCTGGCCTCTTCCCAGTAGATGTCAGTGGTGCCCCTATAGTCTTGACAATAAAAAGTGTCTACAGACGTTGCCACATGTCCCCAGGAGGACAAAATCACCCCAGTTGAGAGCCACTGAACTGTAAAACAGAGATAAACAGAGTAGTTCTTTGTTACAGATATGAAATGTGGCAAGCTGCCCCGGATGGACTGGGAACCCCATGAGGGCAGACATCATGCAGGATGTTCTTGTGGAATTAATGAATTTAGGAAAAACCCTCAGGCATTGAGCAAATCCTTTGATATGACGATTATGAAGAGCTTCTCTTCCACTGATTAGAAAAAAATACATTTCTTTTTCTCAAAAATACTTAAACACCATGATTTCACAGTTAATAAAATAGAAGAGCTTTGTCTTGGAACCCTCACCACCATTTTCACAACAAATGAGAGAACTTTGGTCCAGGTGATATGAAGAACTATGTTTTCAGTCAAACTTTTGCAATAGAAGCAAGACAAATCAGGCTTCCTCATTTCTATTAAAGGCATCTGAGTCAACACATTCCTAGAGGGCCTTTTCTATAAGATATTTTTACTTTCATTTTTATTCTCATTTGGTATACAGGCCTTTCCACTCTCTTGCATTTGCTTTTGCTTTTTTTCTTTTCGTAAGTCCCAGAACAATTTCAAAGACAGCATTTGCATTCTCCAGTTCACTGAAGACATATTTACTTTAGCCTAGCAAGTAGTGCACATTTCAAATGTTGACTGGTCACACGTAAAAACCAAATCTGATTTCCTCCTGGGTTCTGTTACTGAAGATGCTCTGCCTTCACTTAATCCCATGGGGATTGGTGTTCAAAAATGTTTTTAATATCAGCTATGTAAATATCCATTCTATCCTTGAATTTTTTAATTAAATGTTTTATTTTGACACAAATGTAAAGTCACATACAGTTGTAAGAAATAACCCAGAGAATCTCTACACTCTTTATCCAGTTCCTGCTAACAGAAACATCTTTAAAAACTATAGTACAATATACACCTGAATATTGCCTTTGATCCAGTCAAAATAAAAGCACTTCTGCCATTACAAGAACTCTTCATATTGCCTTTTGATATGATTTGTCTGCGTCCCTACCCAAATCTTATCTTGAACTGTAATTTCCATAATCCCCATGTGTCATGGGAGGGACCCAGTGGGAGGTAATTGAATCATGGGGACGGTTACCCTCATGCTGTTTTCGTGATAGTGAGTGAGTTCTCACTAGATCTGATGGTTTTATACGAGGCTTTCCCCCCACTTTGCTCTGCACTTCTCCTTGTCACCACCATGTGAAGAAGGACATGTTTGGTTCCCCTTCCGCCATGACTGTAAGTTTCTTGAGGCCTCCCCAGACCTGAAGAACTGTGAGTCGATTAAATCTCTTCCCTTATAAATTATCCAGTCTCGGTTATGTCCTTATAGCAGTGTGAGAACAGACTGATACACCTGTTGTACCCACACCATATCCTCTCCTACTCCAACCCTTCTTAACCCCTGACAACCATTAATCCCATCTCTATTTCTATGATTTTTTGTCACCTCAATAAGTGTGATGGTTAATTTTATGTGTCCACTTGGCTGGGCCACTGGGTGCCCAGATACTTTGTTGAACATTTATTTCTGGGTGCATCTATGGGGTTAGCACTACGGAGTCAGCAGAGGAGTAAAGCAGATTGCTCCCCGAGGTGGGCAGGCATCACCCAATCCCTTGAGGGGCTGAATGAAACAAAAAGGAAGAGGAAGGAAAAGTTCACTCTCTGCCTGACTCCATGAGCTGGAATAAGACTCTTCTCCGCCCTTGGGCTAGGACTTGCAGTATCACTTCTCCTGGCCCTCAGGCCTTCAGCTTTGGAATGGAGCTTACACCACCAGTTCCATGCATTCTCCTGCCTTTGGACTCACACTGGAACTTACACCATCATTTCTCCTGGTTCTCATACCTTCGATCTCAGACTGGAACTACACCATGGGCTTTCCTGGATCTCCAGCTTGCAAAGGGACATTGTGGAACTTCTCACTCTCCATAATTGCACCAGCCCATTCCTTATAATACATCCCTTTTCCCTCTCACTCTCTGTCTCTCACTTTCATTCTGTTTGCTGGAGAACTCTGACTGATACAAGAAGCATATATAAATGGAACCATTCAGTATGTAAACTTGGGGGATTGGTTTCTTCCACTCCGAATAATTCTCTGGAGATTCACCTATGTTATTAAGTGAATCAAAGTGTATTTTTATTGTTTAGTCACATTGCGTGCAATGGATGTACCATGGTTTAACTCATTCACACAATAAAAGACATGAGGGGTGTTTTCTTCCAGTTTTTAGTTATTTATTATGAATGAAGCTATCATGAATATTCATATATAGGTTTTTGTGTGAATATAAGTTTTCATTTTCCTGGGATAAATGCCTAAGAGTTCAATGACTGGCTGTTTTCAACTTTCCTCCTTGTGTTCAGTTCTTGGAAGTTTAATTATGATGTGTTTGGCATAGATGTTTTTAAATGGATCCTATTTGTGGTTTGCTCAGCTTCTTGAATCTGTAGGTTTATGTCTCTTGCCAGACTGAGATGGTTTAGCCATGATTCCCTTAAACACGTTTTTAGCTCTGCCCTGTTTTCCCTCTCCTCCAAAGATTCCAGTGACATCAATGTTAGATCTATTTTTAATAGTCTCACGGATGCCTGAGGCTCTGTCGTTTTTGTTTTTAATTGTTTTTCTCTGCTTTTCTTTGCTTCTTTCTGTTTACTATTTTCCCCTTTCTTCTGCATTCTGCTCTTTAGACTATACGTTGAATTATTTTTAATTTTTGTTATCCTATCAGTTCTCCGATATCCATTTTGTCCTTCTTTCTATCTTCTACTTCTCTGATCAGACAGATCATGTCTTTTCTGAGGCACTCTCCTTTTGCTTTGTTTGTATGAAGTATATTCGTATTTGCTCATTGAAGGATTTTATTGTGGCTTCTTTAAAGACTTTGTCAAATAATTCTAACATCTTTATTGTCTCAGTGCTGGCATCTATTGATTCCCTTTTCTCATTGAATTTGGGCTGTTATTTTCTAAAACTTTTCTCTAGTCATAGGCTTCTGCTTTCCGGATTCTTTGGCTAGAGAAAGCAGACTTTGGAGGGAACTTTGTGTTTTGCACTTCGTAGTATTTCCAGGTTGCTGGCTTCTCCAGCACCTAGCTTGGGATATGTGGGACTTGTATTTGTCCGTTTTCATGCTGTTGATAAAGACATACCCGAGACTGAGCAATTTAAAAAAGAAAGAGGTTTAAATGGACTTGGAGTTCCACGTGGCTGGGGAAGCCTCACGATCACAATCACGGTGGAAGGCAAGAAGGAGCAAGTCCTGTCTTACACGGATGGCAGCAGGCGGAGACAATGAGGAAGATGCAAAAGCGGAAACCCCTGATAAAACCACCAGATCTCGTGAGACTTACTCACTTCCACGAGAACAGTCTTGGAGAAACTGCCCTCATGATTCAGTTATCTCCCACCAGGTCCCTCCCACAACACATGGGAATTATGAGAGTACAATTGAGATTTGGGTGGGGACACAGCCACACCATATCAAGACCCATAGAAGACCCAAAGAACTGTCAGTGACCATGCTGTTTTGGGGGGATCCTGAGGTTCCTAGGTGGTTTGCCTCTGCTATCCACCTTTCAGAGTCTCCTTGTACTCGATATATACATGTGTGTATACATACGTGTGTATATATGCTATATATGTGTATATATAGTATGATATATATTCTATATACTATGCATATACTTATGATTATAAATGTATATACTATATACATGCAGTGTAAGTGTGTGTGCATGTGTGTGTACATAGTTATTATATATATCTCCCAGGGTTTTGACTAAACTTAGCAAGAGGAATTGGATATAGTATGTGTATTCCCTCCTCCTGGAAGCAGAAGTCTGGCAATATTTTAACACAGTCAGTGAGACAATACACACAGGTATAATCAATGCAAAGACTAGCTCTGCCATGAGCTTATAAGATAATTAACTATTCTGAGCCTCAGTGTCCACCTCTGTTAAAGGAGATCCTCACAGAGCCTCCTGCTTGGAATCATTCACAGGGACAATGTCCCTGGAATTTAGAGTGAGGCTCACCCTGTGGCTCTGGTTAGACATGGCCATGCTCTCTTGTGCATAGGAGGTATCTTCTCTGTGTTGAGCAGCTGTTCTTTCCCAGACTGCTGCTGGAAAAGTAACAGATAGAGATGAAGAGGGGATGCTTACAGCAGAGAGGTCCATTTTGTTCTTACTTGGTACTGGCAGAATCAGTTTAGTGGACTCGAAGTGGGCATCACCTGGGAGCTGGGGAGAAGTGTGGAAATTTAGGCGTCAGGACGGGGAGGAATCAGAACCTGCATTTTAACAAGAGCCCAGGTGATTTGTGTGCACACTGCAGCTTGAAAAGTGACTTCAGGGCTGGGCACGGTGGCTCACCCTTATAATCCCAGCACTTTGGGAGGCCAAGACGGATGGATCAATTGAGGTCAGGAGTTCAAGACCAGCCTGGCCAACATTGCGAAACCCTGTCTCTACTAAAAATACAAAAATTAGCTGGAGGTGATGGCACATGCTTGTAGTCTCAGCTACTCAGGAGGCTGAGGCAGGAGGATCGCTTAAACCCAGGAAGCAGGGGTTGCAGTGAGCTGAGATTGCACCATTTCATTCCAGCCTGGGTGACAGAGCAAGACTCTATGTCAAAAAAAAAGGAAAATTGAAAAAAAGTAAAAGAAAACTGACTTCAGAGAGTGGGCAAATTTGGACCTCCTGAGGGTTTCACAGCAGGCACAATCCTCCCGCGGGGCAAACAGCAGCTCATGCATGCATGTTTATTTTTGGCCACTAGGAAAAAGCAAAGCAGAGGCCAAGGGAAAACTGGCAGGGGGCAGGCAGGAGAGGCCCGAGTCACGACCAAGAATCCCCCATGAGTCAGGGACAGGCGAGGGCAAGAGCAGGGGGCAGGCAGGAGAGGCCCATGTCAGGACCAAGAATTCCCCGTGAATCAGAGACACGGGAGGGCAGGAGCAGGGAGGCCCGTCATGGGAGCTGCGGATTCTCTTGCCGTCCCTGCCTCCATCTCGTCTTCCCCGTGCAGTACCCATTCCTTTCTCAGACACATTTGCATTCACTCCCTTTACTACCCCCTGCCTAGGGTGGGCTTGTTTGGCAATTAGTGCAGATTCATTTTCCACAGTGAATGCTCCCAGGTGACCTTTAGGTTTATCCCAGTTTGCTTGTGGCTTTAATGTGAATGTGAAATAAGTGCATAGGAAGAAGTGTCTCTCTACCGAGGAGACAGGGGAGCCCTCCTGAACAACACAGCCAGAGGGTCACAGCATTCGTAAACCCCAAAGAGCGAGGATGGATCACCCATCAGCTCTGGTTCACCTTGAAAACGGAGACGGGAAAACAACTAAGGAGACAGGAGAATCCTCTCTGGCAAAGCATCTTAAATAAGTAAAGCAGAGAACAATGCCCTCTGCCCTCTGCTCCGAAACACAGAGGGGAGCTTGGATTGTTGTTCAGAACTCCAAGCACATGGGTTTTTCAGGTTGCAGGAGGGAGACAGTCCTGTTCCTTGTACAGAGAAGATGGCTGGAAACCACCCAGGGATTGAGGAAATGTTCCCTCCTTCCTTTGAGTGAGGGGATGTTTGAGACTCATAAGCTGAAGAAGTCATGAGCTTCTGCGTCCCTGGACCTCAGATCACCCTTGGCCAGTCCGGATACATTGTACCTCCAAGGCAGAGGTGATGGTGGTGGCCAAGGGAAAAAAGCATCTGTAGCAAACTTGTGCTTTCCTTCCTGGCTTAAAACCAGAAACTGCTGTGAACGGCAGGACAGTTACTGAGCACTTGCTAGCCTGCACATGAGGCCAGTCAGCTTTCTTTTTTTTATAAGCAATGCAAAAACCCTGACTATAAAGTATGAAAATAAGACATCAAAGAAAGAACATGAGTAGAAAAGAGGTCTAGAGACAAACAGGGTGTTTGAACCTAGGAGCTCCCCCAGAACTTTCTCCTCTAGCAATTCGCCCCACCTTCACATTTGACAATCGTGTGCACCAGCAGTTGATGCCACCCACTGTGCGTTGTGCTTCTGGGAATCAGCAAAGAGGTCTCCAAGGAGCCTTCTTTGATTGGCAAATTCAACTGGCCTAATGGTGTCACATTTGGTTTGAACCATTTGGAAGTTTAAGCTAAAAATAAAATTGCCAAGTACTCATCACACACAAAGTTAATAATACTCAGTGAAATAATTCAGAACAAGATATGATTAGGAAAAGGAATTCCCAAAGTGTACCATTGCCACATCATATTCTGAGTGCATTAGTCTGTTCTCAGGATGCAGATGAAGACATACTCAAGACTGGATAATTTACAAAGAAAAAGAGGTTTAAAACAATTCTATGTGGCTGGAGAGACCTCACAATCATGGCAGAAGGCGAAAGTCACACCTTACATGGCAGCAGACAAGACAGAATGAGAGCAAAGTGAAAAGGGAAACCCTTTATAAAACCATGAGATCTCATGAGACTTATTCACTACCTCCAAAGGCTCTAAGTTAAAAAAGAAAGAAAAGGCAGGATAAAAAATAAGTTTGAACTGGGTAGAAAAATGTGGAGGACAAAAGAAAAACATGCCTCCAAGATGCCCCTGTCTTGGCTTATGTCGTGATTTTATTCTCCTGGTTCTATCCATTTCCTAGAAATGTATGCATTTGTAAAGTAATGATTCAGCCACATGAGGAACTTCTCAGTAACCCAGGCTTGGCTCCTGTATTGGTCAGTTCTCACTGCTATAAAGAAATGCCTGGCTGGGCACAGTGTCTCACGCCTGTAATCCCAGCACTTTGGGAGGCTGAGGCGGGTAGATCATGATATGAGGAGTTCGAGACCAGCCTGGCCAAGATGGTGAAACCCCATCTCTACTAAAAATACAAAAATTAGCTGGGAGTGGTGGTGGGTGCCTCTAGTCCCAGCTACTTGGAAGGCCGAGGCAGCAAGAATCGCTTGAACCCGGGAGGCAGAGGTTGCAGTGAGCCAAGATCACGCCACCGCACTCCAGCCTGGTGACAGCGAGATTCCATCTCATAAAAACCTGGAACTGCCTCCCAGGTTCAAGCAATTCTCCTGCCTCAGCCTCCCTAGTAGCTGAGACTACAGGAGCGCACAACCATTTTTAGCTAATTTTTGTATTTTTAGCACAGATGGGGTTTCACCATCTTGGCCAGGCTGGTCTTGAACTCCTGACCTCATGATCTGCCTACCTCGGCCTCCCAAAGTGCTGGAATTACAGGCGTGAGCTTCTGTGCCCAGACAGCTCCTACCCTTTTTCAGGAGTGCTGGGAAGGGAGTAGGAGCTCTGGTCCAAAGATGAAGTCCTCACTCAGGGCACCACACACATGATCAGAAGCTGCAGGTCCTCGAATGTCCCAGCTCTGCTGGTAGTAGCTGCCCCTCTGCACTCAGCCTTACCTGAGTTACTGCTAAGCAGAATAAAAATAATCTTTCCTGAGAACTGTCTCGCAGGTGTTGGAACATGATCTTTGGGTTCAGACACACCTAGGTTCAAGTTCTGGATGCAAAACACATGAAAAGGTGTGAATGTGGGAAAGTCATCTTATTCAAATCCGTTTCCTCATCTCTAAATAATATAGTTTTGATTTTAGCTTGCCCAGCATCCTGCCCTCTTCATCTGATAAAAACACGTGCTTCTGGTTAGGAAACCATCACCCCAATACCACATGGGCTTGATAAGCTAAGAGCCACACGGGCCCAGACTCCTACTTTGCAGCTGATACCAAATGCTGTTTGGCATGGTTTGAGGCAGGAAATTAGGAGACACTAACATCTTTAACTGGCCTTGGGCTACAAAACTCCCTTTCATTAATTAGTATTAAAATAATCAGCACAAAGCTATCCAGAATGCTATCATCCTTAATTGTGGCATGTAAGACAGACTCAAATACCCAAATAACTCTAACATACTCCATGCATTTCAGCATAGTAATGATTTTTAGTACGGAACACAGCCTGGATAGGATGAAGTCTATTCTTTCTATAGATTATACCACTGTGTCCCTGCCTGTGTTAGTGAGCCTTAAACAGAGTCACTGGAAACTGGTAGGCATGCACTCACCTCAAATATACCATAGATCTCAAAGATAAGAGTCATTGCTAAATATAAACAAAAGTAATTTGTACACAGTAACCAGGACTCTTCCTGGACCAGGTGCCGCACATTTCAAGGTTCTAGCAAAAGTTCTATTAAAGGTGACACATTTGTTACAACACTTTTATTTACATGCTAAATAAATACTTTGTTGCTCCTTAGTCTTCAGAATAACCACCTTTCAGATGTTTGCTGAAAAGGTGAATAACTTGGGGTTTATTTTGATTGCAACAATTTTAAATCTTATCTACCAAATCACCTCTTTCTATTGACAAACTATAATCAGCCTTCAAAATAAACAAGGACACACCTTGAACAGTAATGTGAGATGCAAAGCCTTAATTTCGCATGGTTAGTGGGGAATAAAATCTCTCAGGTATCAATGGGTGAAATAGCAGGGCCACTTAAATGTGCATATTCAGCTTGGAGGAATGTAGAAAAATGTCCATACAAGATAGCCACTACTTTTCTCCAGTTCCCACCTGCATTTGTGAATCCCTTTTCCGTTAACGGTGAAGAAACAACATTAATAAATATCTATGTTTCTGCAATCTGTATACAAGTTTGTGAAATCTTCAAAATTCACGTATAGAGCATCCTATTGGAGAAACGTGACATGGGAAGTCATGGAACAGCACCTGTTCTATCAGAAGGAAAGCACAGAAGAGGAGGGCTTAGGCAGCCCAGGTGTGAGGGGAGTTGTCCAAGAAGGAAGAGATTCTGCAAGCCCCTGCCCCCTGCTCTCTGGGGTTGAGCTATAAGGAAAGTCAACCTTAGGAAGAACCCACGCCTGCAAACTTTCACCTTTTGCTTCCTTGGGGCCATTTCCATAAAGCAAAATCCTCTCTGATGAAGTTTATCCTCCAGGATCTGCCACTTCTGGTAGGAAATAATCAAAGATTGCAAAGTCTCTGCAAATAATTATTATTCAAAGATATTAACGGCAAACCAGATGAGCCCTGCAGTTAGAAATGTGCCGTTAATTTCCATCCTCAGTACTGGCACGTAGGGAACGTGAGCACATTACGTAACCTGTACCAACCTGGGTTTCCTGGTCAGCAAATTCAGGATCAGATTCCTGTGTAGTGACGGGATCTCTACGGGGTTTGATTAAGAAATAGGTGTAAATCACGTGGCCAGGTTCTCGGGGTGTAGTAAGTCAGTGAGTGTTCGCTGTCAAAGAAGTGCCCCTCACCACTTTTCCACGTACAGGAGCCCATTCAGATTTGAGAGGATCCATTTTCCCAGAAATACTACATTCTATTCCCAAGTAAGACATCAACATGTAACACACCACTTCCAGGCCTGCCAGAGTAACCATTGCAAGCCCTTTCATGCATTTATCCTTAAACATACAGTAATTTGTTTTTAATAAGGAAAGCTCACTCCCTTATAAATAGCTTACAGGCAGCGTGTGATGGAATGAAAGTTGTGGCCAGGAGGGAGATGGACTTTTGCTGACACATCCCTGCAAGGTAACAAGAAACATTAAAAATGCATTTGGTCCTGATAGATTGAATCCATTTTAAGTGGCATAAATAGGACAGATGAGCTATTTCAAATGTCTGAAGAGCCCATATAATGAAATATGGATCATCTTCTCATGGCTCTGGCAGGAGGGGGCGATAATTTGTTTTCTCTCAGTATTAGTAGTCGGTGGCACCCATAATAAATTATATATTGCAAGCTCATATCCTGCACCCAGTTTTATTTACCTATACAGTCTGAAATCTCATTTATCAAAGTTTCAGAAGGGGAAAAATATAGCTTTACATTTATAATCTTTAAAGAATCCTGAATTGATAATATGTACATTTTGGGGGTATGGGTAATTAGGAACATATTTTTTAAAGTTTTCTGGTATTATTCCATTGTAATGACTGTTTATCAATGGTACTTTCTGTTTTTAAATGTGCAGATGTATGGAAACCGGCTGCTTCTACCGTTTACCTTCACGATAAAACATGGAATATTTAGACCCTCCTCAGCTGGAGTGGCTTTGGGGGTGAATTCTGATTGGAGCAAAATTCAGCACCCCTTCCTAAGTGAAGACACTGCTGGGTGGATTTTATTTCATGGTGTTCCTTTGGAAACCCCAAATCAGTGGGTTTTTCCTTTACTTCAAATAAAACTCATCTCTTTCTGACAGACTCTCCAGATCCCCAATATGTAATATATGGCTATGGA
The DNA here is from genome assembly GCF_009828535.3 of Hylobates moloch. Lineage (NCBI taxonomy): Eukaryota > Metazoa > Chordata > Mammalia > Primates > Hylobatidae > Hylobates > Hylobates moloch. Next base: position 668,053 of record NW_026652309.1, on the reverse strand, counting down.
TGGATTTTCTCATTTTCCTCTCCAGAGAACTTTGGAGCTCTTTCTCTGACACCCTGGATTTTCCATTCATGTAAAGGTGAATTCTTAAGTAACAGGACTGAAATCCACCCTGAGGTACTGTAATCCCCACTCCTCTGCACCTCTGCCAGCTCTCTCTGCAGCAGCTTTCCCTGGTGCACTGGGCAACCTTCCGAGCATCCCTTGGAGGCCTTGTCCCCTCCTCTGTGCATGTGCCAGGCATGGGTCCTGTATGGCCAGCACATCACGTATCATGAGCGTGCACCGCTCCGGGACTTGCATTCTTCACTGGCTGGGAGAAGAGTTAGGCATTTTTGTTATGATCCCTTTTGAGTAAATAGATGTCTTTTTAAAAACCTGGGTCAATATTGCAATATCAACTTCCTTGTCAGCTTCTCTCCCAACAATGTTTGCAAGGGAAAAAAACACATTCAGCATTTACAGCAAACATAACAAATGCCCTCTGTCATCATTAATGCCTACTCCCCACCCATCATCTATCAGTTACTGAGAACCTCAGATTGCCTCCCACTATGAGAATGCCTCTTTGAACACTCCTTGTTTTCTGCAACCACAGCCCCTGCATGCCAGGTCACCATTCTTGCTCATCATAGCTTCCTCGTCTCTGAATTAACCCCCTCAAACTCCTGCTTGGGAGACTTACTGAGGTCTTTGCACCATTCTGGGGTCCTCTAACCCATTCTTTATCTTCTAATCAAGTCATCTTTTGTAAACATCAATCTCATAAAGACATTGGCTCAAAATGCCCTTAATGGCATCCCAAAAGTTTTGAATTCTTTTTATGGCACCAAGGCCTGCCTGTTCCTCTGATTAATATTTATTCTCCTCTTTGGATGGGAAACTCCATGAGGTCAGGTGCAATGTCTCTCCTGTTCCGAGCTACATCACCTACCCTAGTGCAATGCATGGCATATGATATATGCTCAGGGTGCATTCAGCCAAATATAATAAATACACTCACTTCACACAGATGTCTGCCTACTGCAGCTTTAGCAAAACACTCCTAAAAGAATCTAAATGAGTGTAAACACATTTAGACCTCAGCTAAAATGCTATTGTTGGCCATGCTCTTAGCTACTGTGTAATGCTGTCTCAACAATTCACCCAACAGAGAGTAGAGTCCAACAACTCAAGCAGAACACGGTTTACCAGCCAGTCACCTTACCCAAAACACCTACTCTGTAGGGTTGCTCTGAGGGTTAGAAATAAAATGTTGAACATAATGTCTAGCATACAGTGGATGTCTAATCATTAACAGCGGTCATTATAATGACGCAAATCAAGGATTTTAAAGTTGTGCTTGGTAAAATGAGGTGATGCCATTGAGAAGGCAGCATTGGAACAAGAATTTATCACTCCCTAATATTGGCTGAAAACCCAAAAGGGAATACGATTTTTTTTCTAGCAGGCAGGGTGTTCTGAATGCAGGAAATCCTCAGAATTCAGTTCACCCCATTTCCGTGGCTCAAATCCTAGCCCAAACACAGAGGAAAAATGGTGAGCCAAGAGACTGCAGTGATCAGCTGGCATGGGGCAGTCTTGCAAGGGAGCAAGCATGCATTTCAAGTTCTGCACGTCATTTCCAATGTGGGTATTCATGACCTAGCAGAAAAAAGACATTCCAGGCCTTGAAAATACTCAAATCAAAACAAAACCACCCATCCCTCAAGTGGCCTGCTAATAAAACATCCAAGTTTGGTGTTTTATTTGTGGAAAGAAACCCAATTGGTCTTTCCCCAATGACTAGGGCAGCCCTGGCTTCTCTCCACCTGACACCCATGGCACAGAAGAAAGATGATCACAGCTCCACCCCACTTCACTTGCACTGATGCGTGGGAAAACCTTTCAACAGATATCAGTACCTTTCAATTTAGAAGTAGTCAACTCTACAGATTGTGTTGTAGACAGTATATTCTCTGGGCTTAGTTAACCTTTCCTAGATGCCTAGATACCAAATTGGGTGAAAGAGGCTTTAACTCTCCTTTCCTTTCTTTTTGAAATGACAGGATGATCAGGTGCTACCCTCAGGTCACAAGGCTCCATGCCTATTTTTCCATAGTGTGGATTCATTATCAAGACTAAGAAGACAGTTGCCTGTTCAGAAACTACCAAGTTAGTAATTACAACGTGGCTTTTTTCCCCTCATGTTTTACTTGAATAACACGGGAGGAGATGAAAGTTGGTGAAGGTTGTTTGATATTTTAATAGAAGGATTGAACACACATCTCAGTCTTTTATGCCATTTTGTCTTGTTTGTGTATGCTGTGTAAGGGTCAACCATTAATAAAACATGTAACACTAATGGCCCATAAAGAATATACTTTGTTGTAAGACAACAGGAAAATCCCTATCTTTGCTCAAAGAATCTCGCATCTTTTATTGTCTTTTTATAAAGATATTTTCATCAGGTGGAGGAAGGGTGCTTAGATGTTCATTGTTTTAAAAAGATAGTTTACTCTTTTAAAAGAAAACATGTTCCTCTCCATTCTTTGACTTGCATTTGAGAACTGGGGGTTCTCTGAGCCTGGGTGTTCCTGGCTGCTTCTCTGGGAAGTGGCTCTGCCCTTCTCCACTGCCCTGTGTCACATTCTTCTGTTGTTACCCATCAATATCACCTGTCCCCTACCTGAGCTTCTCAAGATATGGCAGCACCTGTTCACAAGTGAGAGGGCAAACTTGGGCTGGTATTCAGCTGGAGTCCCAGCAGATGGCACTGTTCCCTCTGACTTTGCACCAGTCTGGATGAGGGGTACGTGAGCAGCAGGGGAGCTGACTTCTGGGGTCTGTCTGGGTTTCAGGCAGAAGAAAGAGGGAGACATGCAAACCACAACTGGACAAGGGCTTGGAAATGTGAAACGCTCCCTGCTGTGATCCTTGCAGGATGAACAAGTTTATGGTATCTTGCTTATATTGCCAACAAATAAGATCAGAAATGTTGCCCAAGGGCAACGAGAGGAGTTTCAGCAAAGCCTTTATTTAAGACCATGGTTTCCTGAACAAGCATCCCTGGCTGAGATGATGTCAACCCTTTGGAGTCAGACTCTCCAGAATTCCAGCTCTAATCCCAACTGATGAGATGCACCATGTACCCTTTGGCCTTAGTCTTAGAAGGGAGACCTTCTCACGTCTAGAGTGGAGATGTAAATGGTACCCACCTCTTCCGGTGACTAGGAAGATTAGATGAGATGGTTTCCCAGGAAACTGTAAGAAGTAACCACCTACTATCAGCACCTGCATCATTTTGTCATGGTTATTACCGTGATTATTATACTCCCTCATACAAATGTCACTCGCCTTCTTGCCAGGTGTCAGGATCTGAAATTGGCACAAAGAAATCACAGCTATGTATGACATGGTTGCTAACTTCTGGAAATACACAAATTTTTCTTTTAGAAAAAGGTAAGTAAATATAACAAAAACATCAAAATGACATAAGGAGGTTATGAATAAATGCCAACAGAAGGATACAGGTGGTATCCATACCGAGGTGAGGGAAGGGAGAGTGGCGAAGGCCGGAGAAGCCACTGAAACTACAAGGACGGGGAGAGAATTGATGAAAATGTATGGAGGGGAAAAAGGAAGTTGTTGGTGATGATTGGGGAAGTAAATGTGCAAAGGAAAAGTGGGAACCAAGGTTAGGCCAAGAAGAGGGAGGTGGGGAAACAGCTTGAAGCTGCCCAAGAAGGGCTTTGAGCAACCTAAGGCTTAGAGTTCTCCTGGGGCCGTAGACTTTCCTTATGGAGTTTTGCATCCTAGCTCCCATCATACGTGGGCTGGAGAGAAACACAGCCCCCTTCACCTACAATATTCTGTTTCTGACATTCTATGTACATGAGAAACAATTGGATTCACCACAATTTCTTTTTTTTTTTTGAATTATACTTTAAGTTCTAGGATACATGTGCACAATGTGCAGGTTTGTTACATATGTATACATGTGTCATGTTGATGTGCTGCACCCATTAACCCGTCATTTACATTAGATATATCTCCTAATGCTTTTCCTCCCCCCACCCCACAACAGGCCCTGGTGTGTGATGTTCCCCCTCCTGTGTCCAAGTGTTCTCATTGCTCAATTCCCACCCATGAGTGAGAACATGCAGTGCTTGGCCTTCTGTTCCTGCAATAGTTTGCTGAGAATGATGGTCTCCAGCTTCATCCATGTCCCTACAAAGGACATGAACTCATCCCTTTTTATGGCTGCATAGTATTCCATTGTGTACATGTGCCACATTTTCTTAATCCAGTCTATCACTGATGGACATTTGGGTTGGTTCCAAGTCTTTGCTATTGTGAATAGTGCCTCAATAAACCTGTGCCTCTATAGCAGCATGCTTTATAATCCTTTGGGTATATACCCAGTAATGGGATGGTTGTAGGAAGAATCAATATGGTTTCACCACAATTTCAAACCAGTCCTGTCGGAGGGGAAGAACAGGGATGGAGGTTCCTAGTTCACAAACAGGAAATGGACTTGTCCAAGGATGGACAAAAATAGGGACAGAGTTGAGTCTGCAACCCCACAGCCATTTCAATTGCATGACCCTCTCTTAATGAACAAGTTTAATTAAATTCTCAGGTAATGAGAAGACACCAGGAGCTCATGGGCTCAGGGATGAGGAGACGAGCAGACAAGCAGGAGGCAGGGAAAGCAGGAACCTCACAGGCAGGAAGACAATGAGGATGCCATTGCAGTGATGCAGTCACACAGAGGAGACTCGTGCCAGGTGGGAGCAGCCGGGTGGAGCAGAAGAAAGACATTCAGGAAGTACAAACAAGGTACAAAGGAGGCTTGGTCACTGCTGGATTCAGAATAAAGGACAGAAAATTCAGAGATCACGCGGAGCATTGGAACCTGGCCCTTCACAGTAAAGTCTGTTCATTAAGACTCTTAGGGTTCTTCCGAGGGACAGAACCAATAGGATATACGTGTAGATAAAGGACTATCTGGGAGAACTGGCTCACATGACTACACAGCAAAGTCCCTTAATAGGATATCTGCAAGCTGGGGATAGAGAGAAGCCAGTAGGGGTTCAGTCCAAGTCTGAAAGTCTCAAAACCAGGGAAGCCAACAGTGCAACCTGCAGTCTGAGGTCAAAGGCCAAGAGCCCCCAGGAGGCTTCTGGTGCGAGTCCCAGAGTCCAAAGACAGAAGAACCTAGAGTCTGATGTCCAAGGGCAGGAGGAGAGGAAGCAGGCATCCTGTATAGAAAAGAGAGAGAGCGAGAAGACTCTGCAAGCTGCTTGTCCCCTTCTTCTGCCTGCTTTGTTCCAGCTGCACTGGCCGCTGATTGTGCGGGGTAGGTCTTCCTCTCCCAGTCCACCAACTCAAATGTCAGTCATCTCTGGCAACACCCTCCAGACACCCAGAAACAATGCTTCACCCGCCACCTAGGCGTCCCTCAATTCAGTCAAGATGCCACCTAATACTGACCATCATAAACACCTAATCCATTGCTTAGGATTTACTTCCAAATGCTGACCTTTCATAGCAGAGAGGGCAGCTGACACTTAAGCAGGATGATATCACGTCTCTGCAAGTCATTCTCCCCCAACACACCTGGCTCCTTCACATTTTCTCCATGAGATTATGCCAAATGGTCTCTTATGTACTGAAAATGTTTCTCATGTCAACCTCACATTGACTATTTTTTTGAAAATGTAGCTTTGTCCTGATTAATGATAGGCACAAAATCATAGATTGGATAATAATAAGAAAATTTTTTTTATCTAATACAAATTATAATTGATATGTGACTCTTCATTAACATATTGTTTTATCACTTGCCCCTCCCCCTCCAAAACTGCAAAAACGACCAATAAAAAAGGACCACTAACAATCCGTATCCCAGACTTAGGAAGGCAACAGTTCACAAAATAGAAGCCAGAGTTCCATCTTGTTCTTAGTGTCTAGTGGGAAGAAAAGTGGGCTGTTTGCTTTGCTGCAGAACAAACAAAATCTCACCTTGTACTTTTACCACTTCTGGAGACAACTTTGTCTACTGTCATGTTGTTTCTGATGCAAGCACAGCCTGAGCGGCTCCAGTTCTGCTTTTCTTTGACCTCATCATTCCCCTGCCTCCAGACTCAAACTTCATTTTTCAGACAGCCCTGAACTGGAGTGCACCTTGCAGGGTAAAGGCAGCACGTGCATCCCGCTTGCTGCTGCTGTCTGCAGCTCCCAAGGTCCATAACACAGCCACAGGGCATCCTCAGCAAAAAGAGAGCCAGGGTTTCTTGAACCCTGGCCTGAAGTAGCATCCGAATGCAGACAGCACTGACACTTTCCTGTTAATCTCAGCAGAGTAAGTACCTCCACTAAACTAAAACTAGTTTTAAAATAGCATTTGTAGATATGATCTTCAGGTTATGAAGAAACTTAAACATCATCTCAAACAAGCTTCCAGTTTATATTTCAGAGAGCTGAGTCTGGGAAACTTCAGACAACTTACTTACACTAAACGCCTTCCATATCCCATTCTTTGTATTGAACTTCTAAACAACTGAACTTAAAACCATTGATTAAAAAAATAACTTGTATTTTAAAAATAGTGATACCACTCAATTGTGTTTAGGTTGCTATGAGAGTAGATGATCCCTCTATTATAAATATAGAATAAAATATTTGGGGAAAAAATGGATACTGCAAACCAAGTGCTCTCAAGTTGACCAGAACCTGTAACTTAGAAATTTCACTACTTGACAACAATGCCCAATAAATAATTCAACAGAACAAAGAATATACATGTATGCATGTGTACAACAAACTCATTATCGGCAGCATTGTCCTTAACAGTAAAAATTTTACATAACTGAAATTATTAGGAAATACCCTCAGAAATGATGTATGTTGAAATAAAAGAATTTGATCTATTCGTTAAGTTGATGATATAAAAGCTATAAAAAAGGCCGGGCACGGTGGCTCACACTTGTAATCCCAGCACTTTGGGAGGCCGAGGCGGGCGGATCACAAGGTCAGGAGATCCAGACCACGGTGAATCCCCGTCTCTACTAAAAATACAAAAAAAATTAGCCAGGCGTGGTGGCAGGCGCTTGTACTCCCAGCTTCTCGGAGAGGCTGAGGCAGGAGAATGGCTTGAACCCGGGAGGCAGAGCTTGCAGTGAGCCGAGATTGCGCCACTGCACTCCAGCCTGGTCGACAGAGCCAGACTCCGTCTCAAAAAAAAAAAAAAGCTATAAAAAAGTAAAAATGCAAGATGTCATGCTCACAAAAATTGCAGCATGAAAAGCATGCACTCACAATCTGCAATACAGTCAGAATTGGAAGCAACAAGTGTCCAACGAAGGATGCCCAGTTCAGAGAATGATGCTCCATCAACTGGATGGACAATCAGGCAGCCTGGGAGAACCACAGAGCAATGTTGGTCAGCATGGAAATCATTTTATTACATCCCACTAGTGAAATAAAGCCATGCCAGAAAACAGCATATACACCCACTTTGTAAGAAAGTGTGTACACACACACACATACAAACACACACACACACAAACACACAGCTGTACTCCAAACTCCCAGAGAACAAGAATTGCTAACCTGTTGTTGGGTACTTTTCTTTCTTTTTTTCTTGTGTATGCATGTGTGTTCTTTTCTGTGTTCAATTATCTGAGTGGCGCTCATGATTGTAAAAATATTATTAAAAAATAAACTGCTATGGTAAAAATGTTGATAGCTATTTATCTTTTTAAATATATATGCACATAAATCCCAAGATAGGAAATGAAAATATTTGTGCTAATGTAATTTTTTAAAATCAAGAATAGGGATTTAATATTGTTTTTTAACTTGTATTTTTAATTAAAAATAAAAATAGATTATATGCATTTTCTTCCCTCTTAAAAAAAGCCTTCCTAGAAGTTCTGATTACGCATAAACACTGTCTGCGTGTACATGTGAAGTGCAGATAATTTTATTTGAATTAATGTGGTTAGGGAGCTTCTTCCACGAACAGCTATCACACCACAGTGAAGCATTCAGGGCATCAACAGCATAAATAAGTGAAATGAAAAAAATATATTATTGTACTGTTTACCAACAGATCTATAATTACAAAATAAATTAACCATGAAATGAAACACTTTGGGTTTTCTGCAATATTGTTATGAGAGATTGGGTGATTCTTTTTTTCAAATTAATTCTGGGAAAGCTTGAATGTGAAATATTGCAAAGAGTATTGTGATTTTTTTATTCTTATTTTTTATCTATTTTTATTTTTTTTTAATATCAGCACATATCAGTGTGATTCAGGGACACACTTTCATTTTCAAAGTCAAAGCTGTAAGCTGGGTGGTCACTTTGAAGAAGAGGCTGGGACATGAAAAAGAGAAGAAGTTCCACAAATGGAAAGCCCCCATCATCTGCAGGTGACAGGCCTAGATTGGAAGAATGACATTTTCTTTATTCTCCTGTGAAGCCAGAACTCTGAGATCTCACCTCAGGTCCAGGGAAACAAGAGGAAGAAAGACTGATCTGCCCTCTTCCAAACAGAGGATTATAGTGTCCAGTTGACTGACATCAAGATGGCCTTGCAGGGGCAGGTGCTGAAGCCATCTCCATAAACTATAAAATTAATGAGGGCAGAAGGGAGAGGGGGAAATTAACACAAACGAAGCTTGTAGCACACTCAGCATTAGTTATTAGGACAGCTCACTCTCTGTCCACTGCCCCATCGTCGTTTGCTACCTGTTGCCCCAGAATCACATAGATCCTGCTCTGTAGATAACAACGTAAGCATGGTGAAGTGTTCTATTTTCCATTTGAGGTCTTCTTTCATGTCCTGCATCAGTGAAACTACTCATGTCAGCTGGCCTGAAGGGCGCCACAAGAATCTGACTCATGGAAGAATGCAGTTTCCACATCCTGATGATTTCATACCCCGGATTCCAACCAGTCAATGGTCCCAATTTTCCTGCCCCTCACCCTCCATGATCCCCTGAAAACTTTCAGCCTAAAGCCCCTCAGGGAGACAGACTTGAGGTTCCCTCCTGTCTCCTCCCTCGGCTGCCATGTGATCATTAATCTCTTTCTTTGCTGTAAACTTTGCTGCCTCGGTGGATTGGCCTGTTAGTGCACAGGAGGCCCACGAACCTGGTGGTCCTGTAACTGTGCCTTTGGTGAGTTTCTATGACACAGAGTGAGCATACTTACTGGAGCATTTTATGCAAGTATGTTCCAGGACAACTCCCTCCCAAATCAGTCCTCTTTAGAGGTGTGGCAGTGGACACAGTCTGTCCTAGCAAGAAACTCAGAGTGATTATGATGTAAATGTCTCCATGAAAAGATGTGGCTCCAGGTTTCTTTGCTTCTAAGAAGATAGTACATAAAAACAAACTCTCATGAGGAAAAAAAATGCCCAACTTCCTCTCTGATAGTTCACAGCACATGTCACACAGTTCATCACTTTATTCGGTCAGCTGTGTGCTTTTTTTCTCCTCTTTTTCTACTTAGATTTTACTTTTTATTTGGCATTAAGCTTTTAACTTTATGAGGTGTACACTTTCTGTTATAAGCAGAATGTGTGTGGACCTTAATTGTACCACTATCAGGAAGAAATTGACCGGGAATGACGTGTCTGAGTTCAGACAAGGAGGCTGCTCTTATTTACCAAAGGGCCAGCAACCCTGCAGCTAGGGCACCCCTCTAAGGGAGTCACGCCCCTTCCAAAAAGGTCACGAAGGAGCTCGCCATGAACACACACGAGTCTGTGGGTAACAGCAACATCACCGTCAGAGCAGTTTCGGAAGTGCTCACACCCACCAAGGGCTGGGCTAAGAGTTTCCCCTGCATTGCCTTATATTATTCTCCCTAAAGCTCAGAGAAGGAGGCATTATCCAGCACCAGCTCCCCTTTCTGACTCTATAGGAAACAGTTGCCAGCAGCTTAGTTGAAAAATCAGTCAAGATGAGAAATCGTGATGTTGCACATAAAATCTAAATATTTCAAACATGAAAATGCACATATTTTCCAGTATTTTGAAATGATCCCAAAGTCTTACCTTAAGTACGGCACCTCTGATTACAGTTCTTGAGTGTGTTTTTTCATCCGCCTGTCCCCAATCATAATGCATTGTCACTATGTCACAGTTCCAGTGTCTTTATACACAAGCAATAACGTGAAGCCATATGGGAATGACCTAGAGCAGGGGCCTCCAAACTTTTTGGAGCCAGGAAGCAGTTTCATGGAAGACCATTTTTCCCATGGACCAGGGAGGGGAGTGGCTTTGGGATGATTCAAGCACATTACATTTATTGTGCACTTTATTTCTATTATTATTACATTGTAATATACAATGAAATATTAATACCACTCGCCATCATGTAGAGTCCGTGGGAGCTCTGCAGTTGTCTTCCTGCAACTAGACAGTCCCATCTGGAGGTGATGGGAGACAGTGACAGATCATCAGGCATTAGATTCTCATGAGGAGTATGCAACCTAGATCCCTCACATGTGCAGTTCACAATTGGGTTTGAGCTCCTATGAGAATCTAATGCTGCTGTTGGTCTGAAGGCAAAGCTCAAGCGGTTATGCAAGTGACAGCGAGTGGCTGTCAATACAAATGAAGCTTTGCTCACCCGCTGCTCTCCTCCTGCTGTGAAGCCTGGTTCCAACCAGGCTGGTCCATGGCCCAGGGGTGGGGGACCCCTGGCCTAAAATATATGATCTCTCTGGATTAGGCAATGTTAGCATTTGCTATAAAGAAATATCTGAGGCTGGGTACAGTGGCTCACTCCTGTAATCCCAGCACTTTGGGAAGCCATGGTGGGTGGGTCACCTGAGGTCAGGAGTTCAAGACCAGCCTGGGCAATGTGGTGAAACCCTGTCTCTACTAAAAATACAAAAATTAGCCAGGCATGGTGGCAGGTGCCTGTAATCCCAGCTACTCGGGAGGCTGAGGCAGGAGAATCACTTGAACCTGGTAGGTGGAGGTTGCAGTGAGATGAGATCATGCCATTGCACTCCAGCCTGGGCAACAAGAGTGAAACCGCCTCTCCAAAAAAAAAAAAAAAAAAAAGAAAAAAGAAAAAGAAATACCTGAGTCTGGGTAATTTAGAAAGACGTTTAATCAGCTCACGGAGCTGCAGGCTGAAGAAGCATGGCACTGGTATCTGCTTGGCTTCTGGGGAGACCTCAGGGAGCTTTTACTCATGGCAGAAGGTAAAGTGGGAGCAGACATATCATGTGGCAAAAGCAGGAGCAAGAGAGAGACAGTGAGGGGGTGGGGGTGCCACACACTTGAACAACCTGATTTCTTGGGAACTCACTCAATATTGCAAGGACAGCACCAAGCCATGAGGGATCCATCCCCCATGACCCAAACACCTCCCACGAGGCCCTACCTCCAACACTGTGGATTACATTTTTTTCTTTCTTTTTCTTCCCCCCACCCACTGTGAGACGGGGTTTCACTCTTGCTGCCCAGGCTGGAGTGCAGTGGCGCAATCTCAGCTCACTGCAAACTCCGCCTCCTGGCTTCAAGCCATTCTCCTGCCTCAGCCTCCTGAGTAGCTGGGATTACAGGTGCTCCCCAAGTCTGCCCGGCTAATTTTTGTATTTTTAGTAGAGATGGACTTTCGCCATGTTGGCCAGGCTGGTCTTGAACTCCTCACCTTGTGATCCACCCACCTCAGCCTCCCAAAGTGGTGGGATTACAGGCATGAGCCACCTCGCCCGACCGTGGATTACATTTCAACGTGAGATTTGGGTGGGGTCAAATATCCAAACTCTGTCACTGCCTTTGATGGTCTGTCCTCCACTCTTTGACAGCTTTTGCTTCCACGCCTGACTTGACAGCACTTTCTCTTTGGTAATTCACTTTCCAAAACGTTTAACTGAGCTTTCACAAAAGGAACTCTCTTTTTGCATTCCCATTTCATTGGTTTATACAATATTTAGTCAAATTACATAATTATGATGCGATATACAATTAAATAAATTGATTTAGGAAGAAACACAACTGAATGTCATTAAGCAGATCAGACACTGTTGCCGCAGGAATCAGCCTGGGAAATGGTGCGTGGGCTGCAGGCTATAGACGCTCAGGGTGCAGGGGTCTCCATCACATGGTGACAGAGAGAATGGAGGAGCAGTGGTCGTGGAAAATCAGTTATAGGAGAAACAGCCTCAACTGCACCTCTGTTTACTATCAGCATTAGTGAGGTTGAAGCCCAAAGACCCCAAAGCCCACCAGCTCCTCCTCTAGGCTCTCTGCATGCTGGCCATGGAGCACCTTGCATCCTCAGGGTACCTGAGGCATCTCTCCACCTGCACAGTCAGTTCCTGAGGCGCCGTGGTGCTCTCATTCTAGGATAGGATCAAGCACGTTCTTGGGCAGTAAGAGATTTTGAGTAAAAAATGGCCATCTTGCCGTTTGTTGCCTCGGCTCTGACCTTTGCTAGGAGCTGAACTATGTCTCCTCCAAATTCATATGTTGAGGTCTTAAACCCCATTGCCTCAGAACGTGACTGCATTGGAGACAGAGCCTTGAAAGAAATGATTAGGTTTAAAGGAGGCCTTTAGGGTGGGCCTTAATCCCCTATGGCTACTGTGCTTATAAAAAGAGGGAATCGGGGCTGGGCATGGTGGCTCACGCCTGTAATCCCAGCACTTTGAGAGGCCAAGGCAGCCGGATCACCTGAGGTCAGGAGTTCAAGACCAGCCTGGCTAAGATGGTGAAACCCTGTCTCTACTGAAAATACAAAAATTAGCTGGATGTGGTGGCAAGCATCTGTAATCCCAGCTACTGGGGAGACTGAGGCAGGAGAATGGCTTGAACCCAGGAGGTAGAGGTTGCAGTGAGCTGAGATTGTACCATTGCACTTCAACCTGGGCAACAAGAGCGAAACTCTGTATCAAAATAAATGAATAATTAAAATAAAAGGAGGAAATTGGGATTCACAGGGATATACAGGGGATGCTCACACAGAGGAGAGACCTATGAGAACTCGGCAAGAAGGCAGCCACCCTCAGGCCACAGAGAGACATCCCAGGAGAAACCAGCCAGCACCTTGATATTGGACTTCCAGCTTCCAGAACTGTGAGAAAATCAGCTTCTATTATTTATGTCCCCCAGTCTGTGGTATTTTGACATAGCAGCCCTAGGAAACGAATGTATCCTTCCAACCTGCATTCAAACTGCAGTCTTCAGGGGCTCTTGCCTGGATTCCAGAACCTGTCTCCCAACAAGAAGTAGGCTTTCTGGGTGTGTATCCTGAAGACCTCCAGAATGAGAAACACCTGGGATGCTGGTTTAACAATGCAGACTCCTAGGCTCCACTCTGACCTTCTAAATCCAATCTCTAGGATAGAGACTCAGGAATGTCCACTGTTAAGAAGCCCAGTGGGTGATTACCATGCCCACTAGCTTTTTGTTCAGTAATACATTATACTCGCACATATTTATGGGGTACATGTGATATCTTGTTACATGCATCGAATGTGTAGGGATCAAGTCAGGATTTGATAACTGAATCAGCATCTTAAAAACGAGCTCATTCTACCTAAGGATAGATCCCTGGAGTCAGAGCTCTTAACTTGCATAGACCTCATTTACTATTGCTAACAAGCCACTGGGACCTGGTTGTAAATGGCAGGATTTACCTTCTCAAAAAATTTAAAACCCCCAGTGAGACACTTTGTGAACCTCAAATGCCCCACCAATTCCAGTTAATGACAATAAGGAAGAAGGAGGAGACACAATGGTGACAATCTTGAGGCTGGAGTCCATCACAATCACAACTGCACTTGGATCCCATTTCTATGACTCACCAGCTAAGTGATTTGGCAAGTTATGTGACCTTTCTGAGTCCCACTTTTTTAATTTGTTCAAAAAAATACATGTTGGAAATACATGAGAAGCACTTACCACAATGTCTTGCACTTACTAGGTACCTGGAATAATAGATATGATTAGATTATACATTATAAAAATACAGTGGCTACAACAGTTGATACTGGCATAGGGAGAACAGTATGAAATATAGACACCATATGAATAAACCCTAGTATACACTTTAAAAATCTTTTTTTTTTTTTTTTTTTTTTTTTGAGACAGAGTCTCCCTCTGTCGCCCAGACTGGAGTGCAGTAGCATGATCTCTGCTCACTGCAAGTTCCACTTCCCAGGTTCACGCCATTCTCCTGCCTCAGCCTCCCAAGTAGCTGGGACTACAGGTGCCCACCACCATGCCCAGCTAATTTTTTGTATTTTTAGTAGAGACGGGGTTTCACCGTGTGTTAGGCAGGATGGTCTCAATCTCCTGACCTCATGACCCGCCCACCTCAGCCTCCCAAAGTACTGGGATTACAGGTGTGAGCCACCACGCCAGGCCAAAAATCTTATTTTTTAAACATAACTGCAAATGTATAGAGGCAAGGATGGTTTGAAACAGAAGGCTAAGTGCAGGGGCAAAATGCAGCACATCTTTGTTTGCACCAAAGATGTCCCAGGAGGAATTATAAAGACAGAAAAACATTAGGCAATTGAAGGGATTAGAGTGAACCTTTGTTTGGACCTTAGCAGCGCAGACTAACCCTCTCATTGAGAGCAACTGTAAATGCTGGACAAAATTTTAGGAAGGAAGGAAAGAAGGAAGAAAGGAAGGATAGACGGACAGACAGACAAAGGAAGGAAGGATGGACGGACAGAGAGATGGATAGACAGGCAGAAGGAAGAAGGAAGGAAGGAAGGAAGGAAGGAAGGAAGGAAGGAAGGAGAGGCAAATGGAAGGAAGAGAGGAGGGAAGGAAGGAAAGGCAGATGGACAGACAGGCAGATGGAAGAAAGGAAGGACAGATGGACAGACAGGCAGATGGAAGGAAGAAAGGAAGGAGGGAAGGAAGGGAGGAAGGAAAGACGGACAGATGGTCGGACAGGCAGATGGAAGGAAGAAAGGAAGGAGGGAAGTGAGGGAGGGAGGGAAGGAAGGAACCAGAGGAAGGAAGGAAACAGAAGAAAGAAAATTCTTTGAGGGCAACAAAGAACAAATAGGATAACCAAGACTCAAAATCCCCAGATGTGTAGGAGGGCATTGAGGAGCACGCATGGGCTTCTGCTCTTTCCTTGGGATATTTACAGACATCGTTTGGGGAAATTGTGGCTGAACAGGAAGCAATGGCCTGGGACTGCAGTGCTTCCTTAAGCTGTGGGGGCTGAGGTTGAAGTTTGATATTACCAAGTCAGCCAGTACTTGAGGGGCTTAGATTCTAGAGAAGAGGGAACCATGAAAAAGCGAGCCTGGGAAATTCTGCAGTCAATCTTCCCTCAAGGCATCTACCAATTCCTTCTTGAAACATGAGCCACCTGAAATCCAAATGAAAAGCAGGAACTTGGAGGCTAAACAACTGAGCAGAGTTTTTGAGTCTCACAGCTCTGAAAACAGGAGGTAGAAGTTCAGGGCCCACTCTGGTTTGGAGATCCTGCTAGACTCTGTCACACACATATGTAAGACAAATATGTGACATGTCTATATGCATATGGTACACACACACACACACACACACACACACACAGAGACCAAGGCCTGATGAAACTGTCTGGTAAAGATATAATGAGCCATTTGTAGATTTAGACAACTTATTACTTTTGTCGACAGCAGAAGGAAGCTTACCCAATGGTACCAGTTTTCTGTGGACTGCATCCTACCCACTAAAATAGATGCCACCAGAAGAAAAAGGGTCAGGAAAGTTGTAGAGCACCCCATTATTGATGAAAATTGAGCTAAAAATCAATAACAAAGAGATAACTAAAATGACCGAATATTTGAAAATTAGCAATGAATTTCTTAAATAATTAATGGGTTAAAAGAGCTTTCACAGTGGAAATTGGAAAATATTTTGCCCTAAAAAATAATGAAAATGTAGCATACCACATATGAAATGTAACTAAAGTGTTGCACAGAGGAACACTGACAGGCATTAGAAAAGAAGAAATGCTGAAAAGTGCAGTATTTATGTTTCCATCTGAAGAGGCTGGAAAAAAAATAAGATAGAAAAGGAAAAAGCGGCCAGGCGCGGTGGCTCACGCTTGTAATCCCAGCACTTTGGGAGGCCGAGGCGGGCGGATCACAAGGTCAGGAGATCGAGACCACGGTGAAACCCCGTCTCTACTAAAAAATACAAAAAAAAATTAGCCGGGCGTGGTGGCGGGCGCCTGTAGTCCCAGCTACTCGGAGAGGCTGAGGCAGGAGAATGGCGAGAACCTGGGAGGCGGAGCTTGCAGTGAGCCGAGATTGCGCCACTGCACTCCAGCCTGGGCGACAGAGCGAGACTCCGTCTCAAAAAAAAAAAAAAGAAAAAGAAAAAGAAAAAAAGGGAATGACTATCAATGAAACAGAAGCGAAAGTTGGATAAAATCAATAAAGCTGAATGTTGGTTATTTGAAAATATTAATAAAACTGATATATCATTACCAATATAGTTCAAGAAAAAAATAGAATAATCAGAATTGAAAAATGGGACATCACTAGAGAATCTATGGACATTAATAAAGAAAACAAGATTACTTGAACAACTTCTTGATAATGAATTTGAAAATATATATGAACAAAATTTCTTAGAAGACACAATTTACCAAATTCATGCAAGAAGAAATAGAACATATGAATAGCCCTTAATATATCAAAAAAGCATAACCTATAATTAAAAATCCTCTCCAAGAAAAGCTCCACAACCAAATGGCTTCAGCAGTTGATTCTTTCAAATATTTAAAGGAGAAATAATACCAATTATACAGAAGCTGGGAAACTCATTAAGAGCTGGCATAAATTCAGTACAAAACCTGACAAGGGAATTACGACAAGGGAAAATTACAGACTTGTTAATTTCATGAAAATAAAGGCAACATTCTAAACAAATCATTATTAATTGAATCCAGGCTTTATTTCAGAAATAAAAAGATTGGTTTAAACATTCAAAAATCAATTACCTGTACTAGTAGAATACAGAGGGTGAACTATGCAAGTATCTCAATAGATGCTAAAAAAAAAAAGCACTCAAAAAATTCAACATTCATTTATAATGAAAATTTCAGTAAGCTAGGAATAGAGGTGAATTCCTTAACCTACTACAGGGTATCTTCTTAAGAATTATATGAAAATCATATTTGGTGATGAAGTATCAAAATCGGAACCAAGATAAGTATATTCGCTGATGGCATTATTATTCACATTTCACTGGAAGTTCTGGCAGTGCAATCAGGCGAGAGTATGAATTGCTACAACCACTTTGAAAACTGTTTGGCGCTGTCTCCTGAAACTGAATGTAGGCACATCAGTCTGGGTTCCTAACCAGCATAAATAAGGGTTTGTACAACAATAGGTACAAATAAGAATGTTCGAATTAGTACTTTTTGCAATAGTCAAATACTGGGAACCATCTTAATAACCATCATTCAATACAGTGCAGTCTACTCATATAATGGAATACCTAGAGCAGCAGTCAGCAAATTGTTTCTGTAAATGACCAAATAGTAAATATTTCAGGTTTTCTGAACCAAAGGGCAAAACCAAGGGTATTATATAGGTACTAATATGCCATGTAATAATGTAAAAAACATCGCTAGCTCATGAGCTATACAGAAACAGTGGCGGGCCAGGTGTGGCCCCTGGGCCATAGTTTGCCAAACTCCACTACAGAGAAATGAAAAGAACAAACTCTGTTACATGGAAAGGCCTGGATCAGTTTCATGGGCCGACTCAGCTGAACGATACCAGATGCAAAAGAGCATACGTACGGCTCCCTTTATGCGAAGTTAAAAACAGCAGCACAATGTATGGGACTAGAAGTATGCAGAGGGCTCAAACCTCAATCAAGGGTTATCAATTAGTAGGGGGCACAAGACAGGCTTCTGGGGTTAGGAATATCCTCTGAGCGGAGTGGCGTTGTATTCATTTGTACAAATTTATTAAACCGTAAATATAAATTTGTGCATTTGCTGTGTTTATATTTATCTTCAGTTAAAAGGCTTACCAAATAAATTGTTGGTGAATATTTATTAGTGTGTACCTTCGGAGCAGACTTCGTATGGACGGGGGAGAAGAGGGAAAGGAGAAAGAAGCCTCTCCACCATTTCTGAGCGAGCCTCAGGGGGACATGGGAAAGGTTCTCACCAGACAGTTATTACAGGCAGTTATTTCAACATCAACCAAAATGGCAAAAACTGGAAGCAAGTTGAATGTCCCAAACTTAAGCATTTTTTAATAAATTCTGATATATACATATAATGAAATATCATGCTTCTATAATATATTATATGATATTATAATATCATAGAATACATCCATTATATGTATGTATACATACAATGAAATATCAACATAAACAATGTTATTAAAGAAGTTTTATCCATATGGGAAAATTCCCACAATACTGTGGGAATACAAATTTAAAACTCAGTATATGAAATACACACACAGTCACACATACACACATTAGAAAACTATCAAAATTTCAACTATGGTTATTTCTGAGTTACAGACTTATAATCTGTGTCTTTTTTGCTTTAAATTATCTTGTATTTTTTTCATATTTCAAAAATAATATTGCATATATAATCAAGAAAAATATTTTCTTTTTTATTCTTTTGTTTTTTCAGACAGGGACTTGCTATGTTGCCCAGGCTGGTCTTGAGCTCCTGGGCTTAAGCAATCCTTCTGCCTCGGCCTCCCAAAGTGCTGGGATTACAGGTGTGAGCCATCACACCTGGCCCAGAAGAAGAAAAATATTTTCAACGAGCCCAGAGTAGGGGGGGGACAGTTTTAAAGTTATTATTCTGATTAATGAGCTTTACCTTAAGAAATAAAACATCTTCATAACCTGAAAGAAAAACACAACAATTTCAACTACTTTTTAGAGGAATTAATTTTTAAAATAAACTTTAAGCAACCTCATAAATAGGACAATGTTTATCACTGCTGTATGATGGAGTCAACAAATGTGAAACTGAAGACTGTCAGTATCAACATTTATGGTGAATAAGATTCCGCTGATGAAGATGTTTATAACAGACATTCTTTCAATCAACATTAACTTATCACCTATTCTTTGCCCAGCACTTACTGGCAGCAGGTATACAGGTAATCAGATAGTCATGTCCTAGAGGACTGTGAAATACAAGCATCATCAGAAAACCACATAAAAATAAAACTCCTACTCTGATACATGCTACAAATGAGAAAAAAAATAATTCTCCAAGAACAAACAACAGGCTTCCAGCCATTTCCCTAAATCCACAAAGCTGGCTTTGAAGTGCCAGGCACACCTGCTGCCTTCCCAGTAAATCTGACACATATGTTTTACACCTGGCCAATTCCCATTTTTCTAGCGGCGTTGGGTTGGGAATGAATTTTGATCACATACATTTGAAAACTATCGGAATCCAGACCAATGCTCACCACCTGCCAGGGGCTCAGGAAGAATGGATAAGTTTCCCTTATGAGAAGAAAATGAGGGTCCACGTCCAGGATTCAAGAGCAATTTTCTCCTGCAGGGTGGGGTGCCTAGGGCTGGAGCGCTGGATAGAGAAGGGGGCTGGATTGAAACCCAGTGTCAGAGAACTGCCTAGACCAACAGTTATTGACAACAGTCCTGGGTGAAGCAAGTTCACAGATATATACCTTTGATTTAATTAATTTGTTAATTAAAGTAGACCAGGCATAATACTGGAATGCAGTTTGCACCCTTACGGATGTCACAGGGGAGGAGAAACATCTTACAGAGCTCCGGCGGGATGCCGTGGGCTGACGCAGGAGTGTGTGTCAGTGACCCTCAGAGCCAGCTCAGACAGGAAGGGCTGCAGGAGTGAGCCTTGGGGGGCACATCGAGGGTGGCCCAGAGATAACAGCCACCGCCAACCGCTAGACACGTCGGGAAGCCAGGCTGGACTGCAAGCCTCGGACTGAGAGAAGGACAGTGAGGCACGTCCGGTGCTTCTGTGTGGCTCTGCATCCCACAGAAAGAACTCTCAGTAGAAAGGATAGTTTCAGAAACCATGGGAGGTGGTGAAGCAGTGAGCACAGCAGGCCCCACCTGGATCATGGGCAGTGCATGGGAGAGAAGTTGTGGTCGTCTTTGAAAGCAACCCTAGGGACCCCACCATTTAGGAGGGGGCAATCACCCTTCAATCCCGGACTTGGTCACTCATTTCCCTCTACGTCCCACTCATGCCATGTTACAGGTCTCCGTGAGAGCCATTTCTTCCTGGGTCTCTTTCCTGGTGTGAGAGAACTTCCACCATGCCCCTCCTGCAGCAGCCCGTGGCAGAAGTGCCAGTCACAAGACGCCCTCCATCCAGACTTGCAGGTGACTTCATGCCCCCAGACAGCAGGGTGGGAGGGAACACCTTAAGGGGCGCTTCACCTCCGTGACTCCCATGCCTGCAAGCCTGAACCCCTGTATGCGTTGGAAGGGAGTTCACAGCATGCCACATTCCCAGGAACAGCCCCTTCGGTAACAAAACACAGGACGACAGAATAGGAGTAAATTATTCAGTGTCTTCCTCTCACCTCTGAGCGCTCTTCAGTGCAGTGGGAGCACATTGCACTTGTCCTGCCCCACTCGCCCCAGGCTGCCACTGCAGGCTGACTGACAGCTGCCTGACAGAGCCCTGATCTGGAGGAACAGGCTGTGCTGAGCTCTGTGGCGACAAGCGCACTTTGATTCAGATTCAGCTAACATTTTCTGAGCTTCTTCCAAGTGTCAAGTGTCAGGCGGGGCTCAGCCCTTCCCTGAAGGGCTGCTGAAATCCTCCTGCCTATGGGACGGGAATTGTGGCTAGGACAAATGGAAGCCTGCATGTTTGCAAAGGCACCACTGGAATTTTTTTATTTTTTTTAAGGAATCAGCTAGGTATGGCCCTGAATGCATGGGTTCAGGAAAGCCATAAATATATCCTAAGTATGGGAACGTTCAGTCTTCCCAACAGACCAAATGCTGCATTAAGCATGACCAGGCAGTTCAGCCCTGGTTCCTGGGCCATGGGGGTACCCACCTTCTTCAGAAAAGCTTCCTCTTAGAGACACCGGCAAAGCTTATGGGGTGGGGCTCACCACACAGGAGTGCATGCAATCCGTCTGCCAATAAGCACAACTCAAGGGGGTGGGGAGGGATGTGAAAGGCACAATCCCAAAACCAGAAGGCAGGGCAGGCAGAGGGAGGTGAGCGAAGGCGTATCAGGATGTGCGATTGCATCAGGAGCCCTTTCATGAGGGGGCAAGCCTGTGCGTCATGTGTCAGGCCCTGTGAAATAACAGGAGGGAGGAAATGAGAAGAAATGGATAGTGTGTGTGTCTGTGTTTCTGTGTGTAGGTATCCGGATGTGGGCTGGGCTCCTCTTACCCCTTAAATCTAGTTATTGGCCTAGGTGAGGCCAATCCCCAGCCCCACAAAGGGAAGGCTGATGGGGTAGGGCTACTGTTTAGCTCCATCCTCCAGGAACAAGTTCAAAGTCCTAAAGGGCCTTTCCTGCCTGAAGGACTGCAGTGTGAAACATGTGAAGTACAGCATATACCATCAGTGTGTACATGCACACACACACACAAACACACACACGCACACACACACATGCACACACACACATGCACACACAAACATGTGCACACATGGGCACCCCCACCCCCACACACAAATACACACATGCAGGTGGGCACATACATGCATGCACACACATGCACACACACAAACATACACGCAGGCACACACATACACACAGGGCACACACATATGAACACACATGCAAGTCATTTCTGAGGGCACCAGACCTCTCAGAAGTGTTGAGGATGTGCGGGTTACATACAGAAAGAAACAAAAATGAGAAGCATTTCTTTGAAGAGAAAACTTGTTCCACCATCCTGCCCCTTGTTCTCCGGCCTCTCCTCAGCTCCCAAATCCCCCTTTCACTGCTGACAGAGCGCCGGATACGGGTGGCTGCCATTTGAAGTGTGGCTCAAAGTCAAAGTGTTTTTTACTCAGATCCATAAAGATGGCCCCAGAACGGTTGGTAAGGGTCAGTCGACAGACCCTGCCCTCCCTGCGCTCCTCCCCACTCTCCACGCTGATGCCACCCACCAGGCCAAGTCCACAGTACATCTGCAATGATGCTCTAGGTCAGAGGGCTCTAGCTGCCCCAAGACAGCTTCAGAGCCAACTGCAGGCTGCAAGCTTGGGTGGGATGAGTCAGAAGACCACGGCCTTGTCCAGCGGCCTGGAGGTTCCACAGACACTGACAGCAGGACCACAACACATGCGGAGGGGTGTGGCAGGAGGGAGATTCAGGAAGCTCTTGGGCCAGATTTGGTCATGGCTTCAGCTCCCTCCTGGGGAAGGAAGCCTCCTGAGGGCCGTGGCTCCAGATGAGGGCTTGGCCGGCTCACAGCTGCCTCAGCACACAGCTGGGGGCTGAGTGGAGGACATTAAAAAGCCTCAGGCCTGGCCCAGGGCCACCTAATAATCTGCAGTCAGCGCTCACATGCCCCAGTGGGGTTCCCCATGAAAGGGAGCCCCTCCACCCTGCAACCACCCTGGGATTCTCCAGGCAGGTGAGCTCATCACAGCCCCAAAATGCAAAGACATTGAAAATGTAGACAATATCTTCCTCGAGACCAGATGCACCCAAGACAGGTGTTTTCTAATCAGTGCAGTGCTCACTTGTGCTGGAGACCCAGAGACACATTTCCCCATCACTGTCACTGATGAAGATGCCTCCTGGGATCGGCAGGTGCCCAAGTTTGAAGAGCAGCTGTGAAAGCTGTCCTGGTGAAGAGTTTGAAGTTGTGGCCCAGATCCTCACTTAGGAGATTCTGTGATGTAAAAACTGCTGAATTCCATGGGAGGTGGAACAGATTTGGGACCCTTGGATGACAACCGAAAGTTCCCAAGACCAACTTTCATTTCACACGTGCACAGGCAGGGAGAGGAGACATGGAGTCTGCTCCTGGGAGGGGCACCAATGGCGGTTTCATGTTTGAGGGTGCACGTCCCCTGCCTAAAACGCCAATGGCCAGTTTCAGGAAAGCGGAGGAGACTCGTGGTGTGCAGTGGGAGGAGGTGGGCTACCCTTACTTAGCCATTTATAAAAAGACAATCATTTTTCCCTGTAATTTCTCTGCATAAAAACATCAGGCACTTGTGGGTAACCTGGAGCACTCTGTGCCAGTCCTTGCTTTGCGGGCCACAGTCAGGAGCTCATTTGCTCCAGAGAGGTCACTATAGAAACCTTAGGAGAAAGTAACTCAGAAGGATTTTCACAGCATGGAGAGCCACTCTATTTCTCCCCCTCAACCAGGCTCTTGTGTTTTCAGAATAGCCTTGGGTGAAAGCCCAGATTGGTTTCCTGAGCAGGAAAAGGATTTAGAGACAAAGGTGGCATGAGAAGTCTGATGCAGAGATGGCCAGGGCGGCAGGTGGTTCCACCTGCCTGAAAGGTGTGCCTAGGAGCTTGTAAAAGACCCTGAGCTTCTCTCTGAGCGTTGCCTGCCCTCCTCAGGGCACCTGGTGGGAACCACACATAGTTCCAAGCAAATACCCCTGAGCTTCTTATCAAGTTAACAGATAACAAGGCTCTTGAAGGACAGCTGTGCTTATCTGGAGCGGCCATTGAGGACAGAGGTAACCCGGCTGGAGGGTGGCTGACCTGCAGCCTCATGTCATAACTACTCGGTGGAAAGGACACTGGGTCTCTAGACATCCAGTAAAGCTGCCATCCCTGAGAACAAACCCTGTGCTGGCACTTGGCATTCAGAACGTTTCTATTCTCACACTTACAGGCAAGAATGCTCGCCTGCATGCCAGGCCTGTATCTGCATTTTCTAGAGAAGCTCACAGAGACTCAGAGAGATTCAGGCTCTTGGCCAAGGAGTTTGAGCCTGGTGTGCTAGACACCCCAGCCTGGGATCACCACGATGCCCTACTGCCTCTGAAAGTGAGCAGGGCACACTCAGTGGGGTGCATTTAAGATAAATATTATCAACCTCAAACTTATGCAAAGTGACTGTGAGTGACAGATTGTCCAGGGCGGCTCTGAAGTGACATGTGCCTGCAGTTATGCCACCAGCTGTTCTCATGTTTGGTCTGAAAAATAGGATGAACATAAAAATTGTTTCTTAGACAAGACATCCTTTAGTCAGAGAAGCCAAGTACTATGAGCACTAGCTCAATGTCATTTGAGGTCCCAGATACTCTTTTACAAAAATGTTAGCCCATGTGCCCTCTCCTGCCTTAGGAGAGCTTTCCTCTTTGGAGGCTTGAAGATGTGCTGGTCTCAGAACCGTTCCTATAAAATTACAAATAGCCCAGAGAGGGACTCGGGTGTGTGCTCCTGTTGGTTAACAAGGTCAGTTAGATGCCATCGAGAGACCGTCAAAGCCAGGTGCTCAAGTGTCGTAGGTGTGCCCTTAGCAGGTATCTCAAACATCCTTGAGGTGATCTCACCCTTCTCTTGTGGAACCCCATGGCACTGCCTTCAGTGGGTCCTGTGTAAATGCCCCCCATGGGCTCTATTTTGAGGCCCTCTGTTGGCCCTGCATCAAGGGTTTTAGTTTCTTGTTGTTCCTGCAACAAATGACCACAAATACAGTGGCTTGCATGACACAAATTCAGTATCTTAGTGTTCTGGCGTTGAGAAGCTGAAGTGGATCTCCCTGGGCTAACACGGAGTTGTTGCAGGCCTGGGTTCCTCCTGGAGTGCCTATCCCCTGCCTTTCCAGCTCCCGCAGGCTGTGGGCATTCCTCTGCCCAGTGCCTGTGCCTTTGTCTTCAAAGCCAGCAGAGGTTGGCTGGGTCCTTCTCACACGGCCTCACCCTAACCACCTCTTCTGCCTCCCTCTACTGCTTACAAGGATCCTGGTTGTCATATGGGGCCCAACTGGATAATCCAGGATCATCTCCCATCTCAAAGTCCTTCACTTAATCCCATCTGCAAAGCCCCTTTTACCATGAAAGGAAACATGTTCACAGCTTGAAGAATTAGGACATGGACATCTTTAGGGTCTACTCGACCTACCACAGGGTATTCCACAGTTGTGTGTGTGGATGTGATATTGAGGCAATTGAAGATGGCATTCTTTACCTTCTGCTTAGTTATTATTAGCATGCATATCATCTTGGACTTAATTGACCTCCTGGTGCAGGGTGTTAAGGAAAATTCTTGTGTTCTGAATTATGACCTTTGGGCCAAGACGTTGGGAGACCCTGGCCCAAACAAGGAGTTTCAGCTTCCTATTAGCTTTCTGCTGAAATGCATCCACAGCCAGAGCCTGCGAGACCTTGGATGGCACAGACTGAACAAGCTGTGAGGTCTGCATTTGTAGACTCGAATCTCTCATTTACATTCTTGGACTGAAACCTCAGTCCTGCTTATCATGTAATCACGGAGCAAAGCTAGGCTTGGAGAATAGTGGCAAGAAGTTCCCACGTGTATGGAGCTGTAGTTTTTCCCACATTCCTCTTAGGAGCTGTGCCTAAGATGCTGCGCTAACAACCTCTGTATTGTGAAGGGACTGCGTTTCCTGGATTCTAAAACACACGAGTTGGATTCCTGTCCTCGTGAAGCCATCTCAGGGAACAGGGTGAGCAGGAGGGGCGCTGCAGGCCATCATGATTGTCCTAACAGGCACTCTTCTGGCAGGAACTGGTAAGGATAGAACACAGACTTGGTCCCTGCAGCTGAAAGGGAGGAGGCAGGATAGTGATGGAAGAGGCGAAAGAAAGATATTTGCACGGGCAAGCCCAGTATTCAATAATTGTGGCAAGACTTCATCCTTACAAATCTACTTAGGGCCGACTCCGCACCTGAGCTGCTTCCCAGACCTGCTCTTCTATCCCGGAAGCAGTGGGCAGCATGGTGAAGACCTGCCACTGTCTTTGACGCTGGCACATTGATGCAATTCTTCCAAGCTCTTTGCTCCTGGGTGACCCCCATTGCAGGCAGAGCCTCCACAATGTTTGGGGAGGGGGCTGAGCACACCTCTGTGTGCTTCATCCATCCAGCCAGCCATTTATTCATTAAACAGATATCTATTGAATAGTTTCGAGAGCCAGAAATTGTGCTAGTTGCCGTGGAAATAAATTCACATGACATGCTCTCTGCTCTCTAGGTAACTGCAGTAAATTTCACTCCTAATCTCGCTAAATATCTCTCTCTTTTTATATATATTTTATGACACATTGTGACTTCCAGAGCTTCTTTTGTGCTCATTTCCCATAATGTTTAGGGTATTTCATTGTTTTTATACCAAAGCATATTTTTCCAATTTCTAGTTCAAATTATTGCTTAGATCATTGTGGACTAAGGCAGACAATAATAAAAATAGTTTCCGGCACTTGTTTTTTGAAATATTTTTCTTTTCTTTATAAGAACACATTGCTATAGTTTCATAAGCATTAAATAAAAAACATCTTTTTTGTTGTTAAACAATTCATATTCGAATTGTTAAAATGGAATTTTTCAATATCCCGGAGCCCTTGAAGATTCCACAAAAATTTAGTCCCAAGACTATGAAAAGGAGTGAGGGTAATCTCTAATTCTTCAAGATACTCATTCAAAAAATTTTAGCAGACCATCCATTTCTACAAGTCTCACAAATGAAATATTGCTAAACATATTGCTGATTCAATACAAATTCCAATCAACCAATATTATTTGCATAATTTCATTAAAATATTCATTTAAAATACTGCTTTGGCAATAGGAATTCTGATGTGCAATTCATGTCCAGTTGCTCTAGTTCCAGCCTGCAGCAGTCAGACATGAGGTGCAAGGGGCTTCAAGGGTGGAAACCCAGACGCGAAAGAGCACAGTGGTGTCGGCTCCACTTGCTGAGACATCTCTGCAGGGGATGTTGGAATGGTGTCACTCCAGCAAGCCTCCTGGGAAGCTCACAGATCCGTTCTGTCACCCAGGCTGGAGTGCAGTGGCGTGATTTCAGCTTACTGACTGCAAGCTCTGCCTCCCGGTTTCACACCATTCTCCTGCCTCAGCCTCCTGAGTAGCTGCGACTACAGGCACCCACCACCACGTCTGCTTAATTTTTTTGTATTTTTTAGTAGAGATGGGGTTTCACCATGTTAGCCAGGATGGTCTCAATCTCCTGACCTCATGATCCGCCCACCTCAGCCTCCCAAAGTGCTGGGATTACAGGCCTGAGCCACCGCGCCTGGCCCACAAGCACTTCTAAAATTGAGAGAGTTCTCTCTGATCATCACAGAAACATTGTTCACTGTTTTTGAAAATGAGTCTCCAAATCTCTGACACACCTGTAAAAAGCTAGTTTAACTATTTAAACAATGAAATTAAGTAGAATGGTGGGGCCAAGAGCCTGGCCAGGACCTCCTCGCCGATTCTCTTCCTGCAAGGGACAAAACGACTCCTTCGTAGACCAGTGCTTTGGATTTGCCGGTCAAAAAATCACCCTCTCCTGTCCTGCATCCGCACGATTGTAGACTCTCCCTCCAGGCTCAGCTCACAGCCCACCCATCTCCCTTTCAGCCAGGGCCCTGCAGTCAGCTACACAGTCCGTCCATGTCAGGACCCCTTCATGGCTCTGTTCTCTCACAGTAGCCACCCGTCCTCAGGCCTAGGGAGCCCCCTCCACCATCATCTTCCAATCCTGGTCCCACGTGGTTTGACGTTGCTGAAGATAGTGACGTAGCAGAGCCAGTTGCCGTCATGGCATGTTCATGCTGCCTGACCCGAGTTCAGAGGCCTTGTCACTGTCATCCACAGCTCTTGCCAATATCTCCATTTCCACTCTGCAGAAGCCACCTCTAGCCCAGGCATTCTCTGGGTAGGCCCATGCTGTCACCTGCAAAAGAACCACCTGAAAATCTCATTGGAAAACTGGTTCCTGGGCCTCAAGCTAAAAACAACTCTGTTTTGGCATATCCGAAGTGGAGCCCGAGAATGTTCATTTCTAATAAGCTCCCAGGTGGAGGGTGGTACTGCTGCTAGCCTAGACTTTGTTGAGAATAGCATGGATGCAGAAGGGTCTCGTGCCTCCCGGACTCTAAAGACCGTAAGAGCCACCTGAGGACTCTATGAACATGCACATTCTGCTTCTGTGAGCCTGGGGTGAGCACAAGCATCTACATCTGAACCAGCGTCCCCGCTGCTGCCACTGCTGCTTGTCAGGTCACACTTTGAAGCTCAAGACGGGAGCTGACTTCGACCTCCTGACAAACCCCTTTCCTGTCCTGTCCCCCACCTCCACATTTCAATCTATTTATACCAACTCCTTTCGGCCTCCTCTCCAACCTGATTCTATTACAATATTATTGGCTTAGCACAGCATAAGGACAGCGATTACAGGATATATATCTTCCCTTCTCACATCTGAGGCAGACGTCGCTAATCCATCCTGGTACTATTTTGTGCTGAGCCCAGACATAGAGACATAATCCCTCTTGCTGTAGTGTGCCAAGCAGCTCCCTCCAGTCTCCCCAGCCTGTCACATGCCTTCCCTCGGGATGGTGCTCGGGGCTGTGGTGAGCTCTCCATGGCTTTATCCTGCCTCTTGGGCCACCCATGCCGGTGAAGCCAGACGGTGTGCTGCCTTAACCCACAATCCACCAACTGTGAAAGGCGGACCCCAACCACCATTCTAATCCCTTACAATCCACCGTTTTCCCTCTGCGTTTGGGTAGCACTTGGCATATACGGTAGCTACATGCATCACATTCTTGGTTGCACTCCAGTGTGTAAGTGTGTACATGTTTGGATTGTTAAGTCATCTCCCTAGGTGGAAATACAACTGGATGTCAGCAACAAAGCTCTCATCACCTTTCTGCCCCCTGCACTGAACAGCTCAGAGCCTGCGACATGGCCTATCCCATTAGGAGCTGCAACATGATCCAGGTCTCAGAATAAGGCAACACATAGATGACAGCCACACCCACACCACAGCCCCCAGCATATCACTTGACAGACAACTAGCATGGCCATTGTCTGGGGACTATTTGTTACTGCACCAAATGAACTAACACAGCTCTTATTCTTGCTAGGACTCAGAAAGGCTCCAGGGAAGAGCCCAACCTTCCCTCTGCCGGAGAGAGGTGCAGGGGGTCTAGGGAGGCCAGAAGAGCAAGCATTGTCTGGTGGGTTACATGAGGAGGATGTGCAGTAACCGGGTGGTCCTGCTGACAGCTGCCGTGGCAAAAAGGACAGAGGCCAGAAGAAACGGAGACTCATCATGGGACGGGCTCCACTTGGCATGGGAGGCTGCATGGGGCAAACACAGAACAAGCTCAGGAAACCTCATGGAATCCACTGCGGTCATCAATAGTCCCCAGGAGAAAGGAATTAACCGTAGAGGCGAAGAAGAGAGAAAAACCTAAGGAGGAAGGCAATAACCTTGAATGTGACTACATTTTAAACTTGAATTAACAAAGACATCACAGGATTGGATAGAACCCACTTACAAATGACTTCACTAATTTTCTGTTATTAAAGAAAATGTGGGCTTTTGATAGACACAAATCAAGTTATGGGAAATGTAATAAAGCTACACTTTTTTTTTGCACACCCACGTTTTATAAAGTTTTTTTGACTGTGAGTAAAATTCATCTCTATGCCACACATACAGACTGGCATATTTTCACAAGCTCTTGGTCTTAGGTATTTGAAAATTCAAGGGCTAGAAAGAAGTGAAGAACTCCCCCTGGGAAATTGACACAACTTGTTAGAGATAAAAATCAAAGTGATTCTTCTTTTAGACCCAGTCTCCCCAGGAAATAGGTGTGAGCGCTTCACCTCGGAGGGAACTTGCTGCCAAGTAGTTGCAGGTGCTGAATCTCCTTTTTCTAGGAGTTACACTGATGCTGACAAATGCTCTTTTCAAATGATTGATTCCCCAACATGTGAGAATCTGAGTTAAATCCGAACCTCACAGCACAAGCTCAGAGCCTGAGATGAAAAGCTAACACTCCATGCTCTGCCTGGCCTTCTGCCCATGTTAGAGAGGGTTCTACTTTTCAGAACTGACTTTGTGGACACAGGGAAACAGAGAATGATCTTTTTTGGCAGTTCACACAGCAGAGATGTGTCCTGCAGCCATTAAGATAAATGATGCTTCCACGCTATTTTAGCATCAAAGTGCAAGTTCCCAATATGGCAAGCCATCCGTTGCAGAGCAACCTACCTGGAGACATGGGTTGGCGGATAGCCCAAAGGAAAGACAGCATCTTACCTGAAGTGAAGGAGGCACTGAGGGATGTCCCCAAAGAACCGCTTGATTGGCTTGGATTCAAATGGTATCAATAAACATTTACGATCTTAAAATTGTAATTTCTTATTTCAGTGGCAGTGAATGCTTTCAGAGTTTGGGTGTTGAAGGGTGTCATTTTAAATTGGATTAGTGAGGGCAACTGAAGATTTCCCAAGGAACATACGTGGGTGCAGGGCCAGGTTGCCACCATCGCTCCAGTTCTGCAACCAGAACTGGGGCGTTCTGACCAAGTCCTCTTTCTTTCTTTCATCTGGATTCCCAGTTTAAAAAGCAAATGTGCAACGCATAATAAAAGGAGAAGAAATATTAAACTGACGAATGGGAAAGGAGACAAGGTGACAGGTATTTGGAACTGGAGAAGTGTTTTCAGGCCCGACTCACAAACACCAATGCCATGTCTTTCTAATGTTGATGAGAATCTAAAGAGACAGGGCTGGAAGGTTCCTTTAAGATCTTGGAGGCAATTGTTACCAAATCAGAACACTCCCACTGGGCTTACGGTGTTCTCCAGAATGACAAAGAATCACCCAAGATGTTTCCTGGTTTATCACCCCGTGATTGTCACATAGTGTCTTTTCCAATCAACTGGAACTTATCTCAGGAAATGAACAGGTTATGAGAGAAAGCACCACCCTACAGAGGAGTAATATAAAATACTGTCTCAACTCTGGCACACAACTGACCCAGTCTGGGGTGTCTTTAACCACAGGGAATAATTTGGGTTGATTCCTTCCATCTGTAGACAGTATTTCCTACATGTATCTTTGTAACTTCAAAGTTTTGTAGGGTTCGAGCAAATTCAGCCTGTGACCGTAATCTAGTGTGGATTAATCCACAGGTTAACCCACAAATCCTGGACTCAGCAGCCTGCAGCTCCACCAGCTCAGATGACCATGTAGAGGACAAGCCTTCCTTCGTGCACACAGGTTAGAAGCAAGGCTGCGCCCTCATTTGCTGGGGACTGAACTGGAGAGAAGACAGCGATAGGGGTCTTGAGGACCCCCACATCCATTTCTCCATGGGAGAACACATTCCCATGCCATGGTATGGCTTCCTAGAGCTGATTGGGTTTAAGGGAGCGGGATTCTAACATAGAGAAATGAGGTTCCAGGGAACCCAACTCATCATAAAAGACAGAGGGGTGTCTGTGATGCATAAAAAATAACAAGATCTTGTCCTTTGCAGGAACATGGATGGAGCTGGGGGCCATTATCCTGAGTAAAGCAATTCAGGAGCAGAAAACCAAATACCTCATGTTCTCACTTGTAAGTAGGAGCTAAACGATGACAACGCGTGGACACAAAGGGGAAAAACAGACACTGGGGCCTACTTGAGGGCGGAGGGTGGGAGAAGGGAGACAATCAGGAAGAATAATTATTGGGTACTAGGTTTAGTAAATGGATGACAATATAATCTGTACAACAAACCTCCTGTGACATGAGTTTACCTATATAACAAAACTGCACATGTACTCCTGAACCTAAAATGAAAGCTTTACATTTTTTTATTTTAAAAATGAAATATAGTTCATTTAAATTTAAAATGAAAATAAAAATCAGACACCATCGCCGCTTTGGGGAATGTGGTTTCACTAACAAAGGCTAATGTTAAGGACCCGCAGAGTTCAAACCCACTCTCTCAAGGCTGGGAGGACCACATCTGACCCACTTCAGGTGGGTGCCCAGTAAGAATGTAGTAAGTGGATGATTGTGTACCTGCACGCCCTGGGATGATATCCTCAGCTAGGACAATACCCTCAGCCTCTCTCAAGGCGGTTTTCACCATTATTAAACAGTTTGAGCATTAGAAAATCCTTTTCTATATCAAACAAAAATATAAACACACAAGGGCAAAGGGCGAACCAATTTCATTTCTATTGAATAGAAACTAAAAATGAAGTACAGAAAATCATACTGAGCCACAAGCCATATTTCCACTAGACTGCTAGATTTCTCTACTTAGGTGTCCCAAAGAAAATGGATTACAGGAAAGTCTCAAGAAAACTGCCCTAGTCCTAAGGGTGTTAACCACAGAGAGATTTTTTCCACCGCCTCCTAATAGTAATACATACACAAAATGCTTCTACACCTTTTGTTTCCAAACGAAGTATGCCAAAAGTCGCTTCTCCCTTTGTAAGTGAAGCCATATTTGCACAGAGGAAAAAGCAGAATGTATTTCAGTCTTTGTTAGGGAATCTTGCTAGTTTGACGTACAGGTTGTATTTTTTTTAAATATTTTAATTTTAATCTTAATTTTAAGTTCCAGGGTACATGTGCAGGACGTGCAGGTTTGTTACATAGATAAACGTGTGCCATAGTGGTTTGCTGCACCTCTCAACCCTTCACCTAGGTATTAAGCTCAGCACGCATTAGCTATTTTTCCTAATACTCTTCCTCCCTGACCACCCTCGGACAGGCCCCAATGTGTGTTGTTCCCCAATCTGTGTCCATGTGCTCTCATTGTTCAGCTCCCATTTATTAGTGAGAACATACAATGTTTGGTTTTCTGTTCCTGCATCAGTTTGCTGAGGATAATGGCTTCCAACTCCATCGTATTCCTGCAAAGGACATGATCTCATTCTTTTTTATGGCTGCATAGTATTCTGCGGTATATATGTATCACATTTTCTTTATCCAATCTGTCATTGATGTCATTGATGGGCATTTGGGTTGATTGCGTGTCTTTGCTATTGATTGTGAATAGTGCTGCAGTGAACATAAGTGTGTATGTATCTTTGTAATAGGATGATTTACATTCCTTTGGGTATATAGCCAGTAATAGGATAGCTGGGCCAAATGATATTTCTGGTTCTAGGTCTTTGAGTGTATTTTTTTAAACAGAGGAGCTTCTCTGGTAGGGTTTGCCTAGGGGAAGACATTGGCAGGATAAGGTGGACTGTGGTAGTCCTCATCTGCATGCACATATTTACACCAAGCAACTCTTTTAGTACCCATGCCAAAGACCCATTCCAGAGCAATTCACTAGCATCTCTGCAGGCAGAGTCTGGGCATCAACGAGCATAAGTTTCTCAGGTGATGAATGTATGGTCAGGGCCGAGAACCACTGTTTTCATAGAAGAGCTTGCTGGGGAAGTCATGACGAAACTGTATTTTCAGTGTCCCCCTTGCTTTGGGGGAAATTACAGGATTGCTGCAGTGCTGGAATTGTGCTTAGCTGAGGATTGAGGGCCTCGCCCTCTGCTGGGAACTCCGCAGTGTGGGTGAGCATCATGTACTTAGTGCCGAGAACACTCACACAATTGAAGTTCCCACCTTCAGGCTGAGGCCATGTGGGTAGAATTTAAATATTATCAGATGTTCATCTAGAAGGGATTCAAAGAGAGTGTGAAGTGTTTATGGATTTTGAATTCTTGATGTTCTGAAATTATAATTTTGTTGTGTTTAAAATAACTAGAGGGTGGCCCACAGAACAGAGTGGGGGACATTGCTGACTTGGATAGATTTCCAAACTCAACTAGATAAAAGTGTCCACAGATGGGCCCACTGGGATCCTGTTTAATCTGTTCCCCATCCAGAATCCTCTGTCTCAGCCTTTGGCATTAGGATAATCCACCCCTCCCAGAGAAGCGAAAACCTGCCTCCCACACCCCCTCAGCCACCACCACTTCCCACTGAATCCAGCATCTGCCCCTTGTTCAGATCATCCTAGCTCCTGCATCCCCTGCCACCGGGAATACCCGTCAGACTCTCGGGACCTCCTTGCCTCCTGTCCACCCCAAGACCCATTCCTCACACTAGCTAAAAACTAATCAGCCCTGTCACTGCCGGCTGAAAATGCTTCCAAACTTACTCAGCAAGAAAATCCCCTGGGGTGCCCATTAACAGTTCAGATTCTTTGGTCTCAACAGACCTACTAATCTGAATCTCCAGCGAGGGTGTCTAGAATTTTGATTTTTTTCAACCCTGCCGCCAGCTATTTCTCATGACCAAGCTTGAGGCAGTGACCCAAGGAAGCATGGAAGGACCTCCAGCTCCATTTCTCTCCTCTCTGAGTCGTTGGCACATAACCAGCATTCAGGCGGATACTCGTTCAATGCAGGAATTAATGAGTCACAATTTATGGTTCAGCAACACTGACCTATTTATACTCACCACGCCTATCATGCTTTTTTATTTTATCTCCACACTTGTTATTTTTCATCTGCCTCTGTACTTACCAGGTCTCTATATAAATGTCTATTGATGTGATGTCTCCCATTAAAATGTGAGTTTCCTCTGGGCAAGAATTATCTTTATCCACCCATCCTTAGCAGGGAGCACAGTGGCCAGCAGACAATAGATTCTCAATAAATATGCATGCCTTTAATGTGTGACAATCCCTGGTGGCAATGCAACCCACACACCCAGGGTCTCCAGAGGAAACTCTGGCCCACACGGGTTAAGTGACTTGTATAGGACACACAGCAAAAACAAAACAAAACAAAACAACTAGCTTTCAAAACAGTTGTGGTATTTTGTGCTTTCGAGAATATTCCCAGAATTCTTAGAAGAAAAAATGAGAAGACAAATGTAAATACCCCATGACAGGGTGGCAGGACACCAAGCAACTGCTCTGATGCCAGGAGCAGGAATAAGTGCTGAGAAGACACAGGGAGGCTTGTGGTGACTGAGAGTGAGATACTGCGCTGTGAGCCCTGAACCTGCACCTGCTAACGTGGTCGTGTCACTTCTGCTGGAGGCTGGTCCTCAGAGGCACAAAGCCAACATCCACTGACAAATAGCTCAGCACCAGCTTTCCCTGCCTAGCACCTGAGCAAGCACTGGGGGAACCCACAAGGAAGGAAAAGGGAACCACAGATTTTCAAATGTCTCAAAAGTAATAACAAAAGAGGCTTATAATAAGAAGACTTAATTTTATTCTTAAAGTTTGACAAGAAAAACTGATTAGAACATAGTATACACACAGACATACATGTGTACATACACACACATATGTGTGAATGTATATACATGTAGATACATATGTATATGTGTATGTTAAGGAGATATATGACATATATATGTTATATGATATATATGTGCACACATTTATTGAGCACTTACCATGTATCTGATACTGTGTTAAGGAAATTAGGCCCATAATTTAGTTTAATCATTGTAATCACCCACACCAAGAAGGCGCTGCATGCTATTTTAGTGGAGAACCTGAGGGGTGGAGAGATTAGATGACTTGGCTAAGGTCACACAACTAGTAGGCAGTGAGCCTGAGATGTAAACTAGAATCTTACAGAGTCCAGAGTCCAGAGTCCAAACTCTTAACCGCACTATCATCAGCATGATGGTAATGATGGTGATGATGATGATGATGGTGACAATTATGGTAATGGTGATGGTGATGATAATGATTCTGATGATGATAATGATATAACGTTGATGATATAGTGATAATGATGATGGTGACAATGGTGATGATAATGATGATAGTGATGGTGATGATGACAGTGATGATGATGGTAATATGGTGATGATGATGTTGATGGAGATTATGGTGATGATTATGGCGATAATGATGGTGGTAGTGATGATGGTAATGGTAATGATCTTGGTGATGACGGTGATGATAGCGATGATGATGATGATAGTGAGGTTTATGATGGCGTGTGATGATGGTGGTGATGATGATGGTAATGGTGAAAATAATAATTGTGGTGATGATGAGGTTGTAATGTTGATAATATGGTGATGATGATGATAGTAATGATGATAATGATAATGATGATATCAATGATGATGATGATAATGTTTATGTTCTTGATGATGATGATAAGATGTTGATAGTAATTACAGTAATGAAGATGATGGTGTTGGTATTGATAAAGATGTGTAGTTAACATTTACTGAGCACATGCTATGTATTGAGCACTGTTCTAAGCACTTTTAATGAACAACTTGTTTGGTCCCCACAGTGACTTATCTTTGTTCCCACGTTAGAGTTGAGGAAACTGAGGCACAGCACATTTTTAGGTTGCCAAGTTTACCAATGACTGGGAGAGTGGGGATTAAATCTAGGCTGCCTGGCACTAATGCTTCACTCAAATGTCTAATGCATCTCATAATAAGAATATAGACTGACTAGTGATAAGAAAAAATAATTAAAACATCCTGATGAAATTGTAAGGGGTGAAACAATGGCTCATACCGAAAAGACACTTTTTCAAATGATTAAGGAAGTGACTGGACTTGGAGAGCACTCACCTGGTGATAAGAATCTTTCAGAAGGAAGTTGGGGTGTTAGACCACTGTCTATCAAAGCACACTGTTGATTAAACACAGGAGGACCAGAAAGCGCTGGTAGACAGAGGGAAGAATGTTTGGCTCCAAGGCTCCTTCAAAGGTGGCTTTTGTGATACATTCAGGCTGGGTCCTTTTGCCTGCATAACCTTTCCACCCAGGCCAGAGGAGTCAGCTTTAGGGTTAAGCAGTGACACCAGCTTTGTGATGTCAGACGCAGCAGCTACCCTGGAGTCGTCAGGCTGGTGATGGCCAGGTCCTCCCCTCTGGTCAAGTGGGACTATATGTTCTTTCCACCTTCCCTTGACCCTAAATGTTCAATCCAGGGGAGAGAGCAAATGCTCTGGCCCAAGGGATGAGCAGCATGGTCCAAGCAGGGATAAAGGGCAACCTTTCTACCTGAGGATAGTGCTGACCAAGCCAACAGAATAATCCTGGGTCCACTTAACCTGGGCAATTCTCCATTGGTGACAACTTGGTGCCTAAGTGGCTCGAACTAGAGGAAGCATGTGTGTGGGGGCGGGGAGGGGGTGGCCCATGTGTGTGTACATATGGTTTATTGGTGTATACCTGTGACATACCCTGGAACAGGCATAAGCAGCTTCCCAAATGGGACTCTATGCAGGGAACATTCACATGGCTTCCTGCTTTGCAAAAATTTCACAAAATTCCTTTTACATCCATGATTCACCTGGGTTTTGGAGGGATGGAATGTAGAATTTTCTGGTTAAAGGAGGATTTCCATTAAAAAATGTTCTATATATTATTGAAGGTTTTCCAGACTTGAATGGTGTTTTAAATGATATAAAGTCACTATAAGGTTAATAAACGTATTTCAGAAGGAGAAAAAAGAAGGCAAGAATGAAGGAGATGAGAAAAAAGAATAGAAGAGGAAGAAAAACAGTGAAAAGAGAAACTCACAGCTAGCCGTGTACAGCCATAAGTTTTACTAGCATTTGGGCATTTTCCTTCTGATCTATTTTCTGTTTATGGATTTTTTTAAGTTTGTTTTTACAACAATTGTAATCAGAATGGATATACAGCTTTGCAACAGGTTACTTCTATTAACACATTGCAAGCATTTTCTAAGTTGTTATGCTCCATAAATATTATTTTAATACATTGTATTTTTTATTATTGTGCCTATAATTGTATATTAACTCTGGAGAAAGTAGAAACAAATGTTATACAAAAGGAAAAATAAAACTGAATTATAATTTCAAGGCTTAAAAATAAGCACTATTATTCAGGCAGGTATTCATCCAATATACATAGAAGAAGGGCTAATACACAGATACAGACACATCCACGGATACAGACATGAGTAACTTCACCCACCGCATATATTTTGTATATAGACAAAATGGGATCATAAGTCACACACTATCTTTATCTGATTAAAGTGCCATTAAGTGTTGAGTTTTGTTTAATGACCAAGTTTACTTCCATTTCTCTCAGGGAAAGATTTAAAAAACAGATAAAAGATTGATTAGGGAGTAGCTCCTTTGCTCTGCCTATTTAAATTATTGCAGGCTCCACGGTTTTTATTTCAAATATCCATTCTCTTCTACCAGGTGCTCCAAGTAAAGGGGAAAGTCTTTGCTTCCTGTTTACAGCCTCGCCTCTATGCCATATCAGCCCTTTATTGACCCACCCACCACCCACTTCCACCTTGTGAGACAGGTGTGCAAAACTAGGTCCTCCAAAGTTGGGCATGCTGCCCCAAGTCACACCACCGGGCAGTGGCTGAGCTAGAATTGATCACAAAACAGGAAGGGCCATTGGACTTCCAAGCCCTGCTTTCACCATGAATCTACTCTGCTTCCCCATTTATTTGCGTTTCACTGGGTTTCCTCGCTGAAGGAAGGATGTGTGGAGTGTTTATTCTGTACTGCACACTCAGAAAATGAAAGATAAAACTACCAGGACTTCA
The DNA here is from genome assembly GCF_009828535.3 of Hylobates moloch. Classification (NCBI taxonomy): domain Eukaryota; kingdom Metazoa; phylum Chordata; class Mammalia; order Primates; family Hylobatidae; genus Hylobates; species Hylobates moloch. The sequence goes on along the minus strand of NW_026652309.1, from coordinate 629,605 downwards.
GGTGTTGCCTGTGAGTGATTTTTATCTTTGGATGAATATAGGTGATCCTTGACTTACTATGGTTTGATTTACAAATTTTCCATTTGCAATGGATTGATGCGGACATAACCCCATTATGATGGGGTCAAGGAGTATCTATAAATACCCAACCTTAAAATGTACAATGTAAATAACTGACAGAAGTATTAATATGCAGAATACAGAGAAAACTCCAGCAAATAGGCAAGAAAAAGGAAAGGCGGTTAATAAGGAAATGGATAAAAGTTTGGAATAGACACTCTAAAGAAGGAAAAATCCTAGTTAATAGGGATTGAAGAGTTGCACAGAGTCACATCAAGAAAATGAACATTGAAATACCGTGAGATACGACTGTATACCCAAATAGGAAGAGGTCTGAAAGTTATAGGATGATAAGGGTTGTGGAGGGGCCCTGTCAGCTGCTGGTGGAAGTGAAAACTGCTGTGGAGAAAAGCTGGGGAGTATCTCCTGACTTGGAGAACCTCAGTCCCACATTTGCTCTTTCACAAAAAAGAAGCTTTCACAGATAAAAACACAAGTTAATAGATGAAAGGATGTTGATCACAGTATTAGTTTGATAATAGAGTTAGAGATAACCTAAGTGAGCATTAGGAAAGAGGGGGATAGGCCAGGTGCGGTGGCTCATGCCTGTAATCCCAGCACTTCGGGAGGCCAAGGTGGGTGGATCACGAGGTCAGGGGATCGAGACCATCCTGGCTAACATGGTGAAACCCCCTCTCTACTAAAAATACAAAAAATTAGCTGGGCGTGGTGGTGGGCACCTGTAGTCCCAGCTACTCGGGAGGCTGAGGCAGGAGAATGGCGTGAACCTGGGAGGGAGAGCTTGCAGTGAGCTGAGATCACACCACTGCACTCCAGCCTGGGCGACAGAGTGAAACTCCATCTCAAAAAAAAAAAAAAGAGAGGAGAGGATAAAGTGTGTGAAATAGTCAAAGAATTATTCAAAGACCATCTATCTATTAAAGAGTAGGAAGTATAAATCAACACAGTGTACCTGAAAGATATCTTGAGTGAAAACAGGAGAAGTAGAATGAAATACATGACAAAATATGCTTTTTTGGTATATAAGACAGGGAGCCTCTTTGGAAGAAGGCTGAAACTGAGGGTGGGAGATAAATAAATTTAAATAAATAAAAACTATGTGCATGATGGCAGCATTGTGCTGCAAATTGAGGATTATAACCCATCCAGTTTTGCATACATAAGGATGAATGGGTCAGGGGTAAACATTTGATACGAACTTGTTGCATCTTTCTTGCCCGAGTGATTTGCAGGTGGGGGTAGTCCCCATCCATTGCACACTTCTGGGTGATGAATTCTGCTCAGGTGACAGTTTTCTGCCTTTCTCAAAGATCACTTTTGGAGTTTGGGCTTAATCTATTATGCTTCCAAAAGAACAACAAAAAAAAGAATAATAAATGGCAGACTAAATGGCTAGTAGCTCCCTCAACTCATGTCTGGGTGCTCGCTGCGAATACTCTGAGGCATCCATTTGAAAAGAGTGCCAGGAACTGATGACTATGATTTGATCCTGCCTTTTCAGGGCCTTGTTATTGGAGGGATTCATCATGCATAGGAATTATTTGTGTCTTAGCTAGAGGCCAAATGCTCTGCATTCCGCATTCGGGAGGAAGCACATGGCCGCCATTTCTACTCACTTACCCCGGAGATAAATGACAGCTTTACATGGACAGATGCAGTCTGTTTGCTGGCTTCCATCTGGTTTTTAAATCACTCAAAGAAAGCTCCAAAGACACATTTTTATGCTGCATAAAATACACAGAGGAGAAGAAAAGCCTGGGCTTCACACATTTGTTATTTCATTATTTGTGTTGCCTTTATAAAAGAAAAATCATGGAGTCATTTCCCCAATTCTTTTGACCTCTGAACATTCATTGCAACCTCTTAAATTTGATGTCTTCTTCCTAAATGTCCTCTCTGAAATTGCGCGATAATTCACTCTTTATGCAGCTCTGACGGGGAATGAGAACATTTCTACTTTAAACAGCTCGGGGCACCTGAGGAGGGAACTCAGGAAAACGCATACTGCTTCGTTTTGGAGAAGAACATGCAGAGTTCCTGGCCAGCACTGTGCAGCCACGACTCCCCTCGCCTCGGACCAAGAACAGAGACTTGACTATTGTGTCCTTCATTCTTGCCCCACATACCAAATGGCTCTATGACCCCCTTCGTTGGTTCAGACTCTGCGCTATAACTCAGGTGTCCATCCTTCTGCTGGCCTCACACCCTCTGCCTGGCCAAGGCAACAAAGGTCTGCTGAGTTCCTCCTCCATGTGGAGCCAACCCTTGGCTCTGAGGATCCACCTCTAAGCAAAAAAGCCACTCAGGGCTCTACTCTATGGAGTTTGCTTTCTATAGTGGGGAGAGAGACAAAGCAGAAACAAATTAATGACACGATGGTCATCCTTAGTAATAAACGCTACGAAGAGAACAAAAAAGGCTCCATGACCTGCAGTGACAGCTAGGCAGAGAAGAAGGAAGGATGAAGTGAAGACATTTGTCCTGGGTGGCCAGGTAGGACCTGTCTTTGCGAGAGGTATTTGAACTGGGACCTAAAGGATGATAAGAAGCCGCCACACACAGACATGGGGAAAGTGGATTCAGGCAGAGCAAACAGAAGTGCAAAGGCCCTGAGATGGGAGCTAGTGTGGCATGTTCAACTAACAAGAAGTCCCAAGGGGCTGAAGGGGTGCCAAGCACAGGGATTGACTCTGCTCAGGCTCCATTCTTTCAGGACACCGCACACACACACCCCAAGCCCAGGATCATGGCCCTACACACCACTCCCATGGCATGCATGTCTTTGTCACAATTGTTATGTTTTTCCAAAGATTTTGATGTCTTTTTAGAATTGTATCTCTAATTCCTAACACAGAACTTAGTACATAGTAGGCACTTTGTACATTCATGTCAAATGAATGAATGAATGAATGAATGAATGAACAAACGCATTGCACAGTATCCATCAGTGTGATCACTGCCATGTTAGAAGATGCCAACTACAAGGGCAGCCGATATAACTGGGTCCTTCTTCTTGCCACAGGCCCTGGACCTCTCAATATTAAAATGATCCCCTACCTCCTCTGATCCCTTCCAACACTGGAGTTTGCTGAGAATAATAAAAATAGCTAATGCTTATGGAGCAGATACTATCTGCCAGACAATATGCTCTTAACATACATTTTCTAAATTAATCCTCAGTATCTCCACCCTGCAAATGAGGAGCGAAAGCCAGTCAAGGTAAGTATTGGCCCAAGGTCATGCAGTATTGGCCCAAAGTCATGCAGCTAGTAAGGGCTGGACCCTGCACAGATGTGAATCCAAATATTCCTGATTCTTAAGCCCACATGCTTACCTCCCAGACCCTGCTCTCAAAAGCATCTGAGGCCTGAGCGCAAGGAAAAGATCAGGGGTCAGGGAGTCAGGGTGGGGGGAGGCCAGCAAGCACCCGAGGTCAACAGGGAGACAGAGAAGAGAGGACCGAGAACTTACTCCTCAGCACCTGTGTTTTGCAGGCTTGAACTTAGCTCTGTTCCATAGGGTTCCTGTCCTGCTTGAGGTTAACACTAAGAAACACTGAGCCCCGGGCCCTTCAGGTGAACTGGGGACAGACACCTCCTTCAGGGAAAAGCCTGATGCCTTCCATCTTGTTGCCAGACAAGTTTGTTACTGAGCATAAAGATTGATTACTCTCCTTGCTTTGAAAGCTCTGGTCTGTGAGGTCTCAAGCAAATAATTACTGACTTGAAGTCAACTTTTTGTTATCCTTCTTTCCTCTCCTCTCCTCTCTGCCTCTCATCTCCCCCTCCTTCTCTTTCTCCCTTACCTCCTGCTGAGCCTGGCCTTTCAAGAATAGGCAGAATTGATCTCAAACCCCTCCAAGTTTGACCCAAAACAGCCTCCAGTGTGATGCTTGCTCTCTCTCTTCTTCTTTCCCACTGAGAAATCCGAGGCCCTAGGGCAGAGGTCAGAGGGTTTTTTGTTTTGTGTGTGTGTGTGTGTGTGTGTGTGTGTGTGTGTGTCTTTCTATAAAGGGACGAGCGGTAAACACTTTAGGCTTTGCAGGCCATTCAACCTCTATAGCAACTACTCAATTTTGATGTTGTAGCATGAAGACAGACACAGACAACACATAAATGAGCATGGCTGTGTTCCAATAAAACTTTACTTATAAAACACAAACTGGGGGCCAGATTTGGTTGGCAGGTCACAGTGTTCCAAACCCTGACCTATAAGAGGTGTCACACAAAGAAAGAAGGATCTTGGACTCCTGAGTCATCACTTGGGAGTCCACCTCCCAGACATCTGCATTGAAAGAAATCACTTTTATTGGATTAAGAAACATACCAAGAGTCTGTGTTGTTGACTATAAATGCAGGCTACTCTGACTAGGATTGTTACTCTTTTATCTTCTTTGTACTGTTTCATGACATTTTCTTTTTCTTTACACACATATTTTTATTAACTTCATGTTTTGGGATGTGATTGTTTGCCTACAGAGTAGTTTCCATTTTAGATGGCTGCCTCATTAGAAAACCCTTGATCACTAGGATTTTTTGAAACTTAGACATGCATCTCTGTATTCCATCTGTATCAGCCAATGCCATTCTGTAAATTCCCTCCTCTAAAACTAACCATGTTTTCTGTGCTATCATATGCGGCAACATTACCGTAGTTAGAACCAAAGACTAAAATACATTGCTCCAAATTTAATTAAATTTGAATTCAATGAGTTTGGTTTCTGCTGAACTGTTCATTTCTGCAAAGGGTAGGGAGTTTCTGATACACCAAACTAATGAGCACCCAGGGAGCCAGCAGGGAGGATCCTCTGATGATGTGGGACCATTCTTGCCAACCATAAATATGTCTCCTAGCTTAAGAAGTAACTGATAGTCCTCTAGGGACCCCCAGTATGCCCCAGGTAGGAAATGTGCCTCCATAAGCAAAAATCAACCAAACTTTAGAAGATCTATCATTTTCCTCATTTTCCAACTCAATCCCCAGAAGAGAACTATGCAATTTACGCCCACTCAAATGTTGGGGCACAGAGGAACCTAAGAGGAAAATGAGAAGTTGGGTAAAGTAATGCACTATGGAGACTCTGGCAGGAAATTATTTGGGTGTTCTTTAGGGACTTGGTCTAAATGTGGCCCCTGAGCCTAGGACTTCAGGGCTTACTTATTTTCCAGCCCTTCCCAACTTTCTCTGCAGAACCAGTGTGGGACCTAGAGTCAACCTTACTCAGCATTTATGTGGTCAAAGACCTGCCGCTCTTTGTTTTAGATTATTTTCAACCATCCACATATTTCTGTAGCTTCACTGTCTCTTCTGTTTTCCACTACCACCTGTAGTGGTTTGAATGATGGTCCCCCCAAAAAATATGTTCACATCCTAATCCCCAGAACCTGTAAATGTTACCATATATGGCAAAATGTGTAAGTAGGTTAAGGACATTGAGAGGAGAATATTATCCTGAATTGTGTGGATAGGCCCTAAAGATAATCACATGCATCCTTATAAGACAGACACACAGAAGATAAGATGATGTGAGGATGGGAGAAGGGATTGGAGTGATGAGACCCCAAGCCCAGAAATGCCTGGAGACCCAGAAGATGGAAGAGGCAGAAAGCATCCTCCCCCACAATCCTTTAGAGGAATTACAGCCCTGCCCACACCTCAATTTCAGATGCCTGCCCTCCAGAACTTTGAGATCATCAATTTTGGTTGTTTGAAGCCACCCAGTTTGTTTGTGGTCATTTGTTATAGCAGCTGCAGGAAATGCATACCTTTCAACCTCCCAAAAAATGATTTTAAAAGTCATCATTCATTCACTCAATAAACATATCGATACCACTGATTTTAATGGGCCCTAACACCGTATAGGCACTACTCTGAGCACTTCCACACGGTGGCATTTAACCCTCTCCATACAATCACTGCTACCGCCCCCTCATAGTCAGGGCAGCTGAAGCTCAGAACGTGGGGATAACTTGCTCAAGGTCACATGGCAAGTGGCAGAATCCTGGATTCAAATCTAAGCCGACCTTTCTCCAATGCCTTCCTTTTGTCCACTTCCCTGGAGTTCCGCATCTGTTCCAGGTTCTGGCAGGTCCCCAGCATGGAATCCTGCAGAGGAGACTCTGCACCAGGCCTGGGGTGGCTGCAGCCAGGGGTGTCCCATGGGCCTGTCTTTTCATCTCTAGAGTGCACCTTACTTGGCTCAAAGAACTAATATGGAGCTGAATGAGACACGAATGCTTTATAGACCCTATTAAGACATGGTAGAGGAGGATGGTAGGGAATGTTCTACACCTATTAAGGTTTCCTCTCTCCTGTTTTCATTATGTCACCTTTCTTACCTGGCCAAAGTCATATGAGAGAAAAATACCCACCTATTGTTTCAACAGTACCATAGCTATCCCACAATTCTGTAAGGATAAAATTCAAAGAGGCTCTAGAGCTCACTGGTGCAGTCCTTTCCTGTGGTCTGGAATCCCCTTATGACATGGTGAAGGAGGAAGCCTGGGCAGTGGGGGGAAGAAATTGAGGAGGATTCCCAGCACCTTCCACCAGTGCTTGGCTGTGTGATCTCCTTAACCCTTGTCAGCTTCCATTAAGTAATAATAATTTTGAAATAACACATCGTAATGCCAAAATAATGTCATCTGCACAGAACTATAGTGTACATTTCATTAAAATACTCCACTAAATTTTGGGCACCATGGTTAGGTCAGGAAGCAGCTGTTTCTTTTCTCTCCTGGGCTTTCAAATAATCTAATTTTATTTACATTTCTTGTTTAATTTTAAGGGACCTGATTCATTAAAATTGCCTGACTAGCTCTATTTCTCAAAATCATGTGTCGGTAATGGGGAAATCTCATGGGAACAAAGATTCAATCATGCCTTGATCATCAACTCTCATCCAGTTGCCATGGCAATTTAGAGTATCATGGCGCCCTCCACAGATGTTCCAGCAAACTTTGGTGAAGACGAAAAATTAAGCAGGTGCATTTTGTTAGAGCAATACCAGTGGGAGCAATATTGAGCTGAGGGGTCAAGATATACCTCTGTGGTGATTCTTAAATTGTCATGAGCAAGTGATATTTGCAAGAGAACAGTTAAGCAGGCCCTACAGAAAAATCATGGAAATGTACTACGACGCGGAACACTTTGCCTGGTGAGTATATAGAAGAGAAATGTCAGAGAAGGCAGTAATTATGTTACAACAGAGATGATATTGAAGGGCGATTCAGTGCTCAGTGCTGTGTTAGACAATGTCAGGCATTGTTATGTCATGACGAAGAGTCCATGTAATGCTCGTTGACTTCTTTCAAGATGTTTAGAGATTTCAGTTTTTCAACTGAAGATACCAACAACTTTTAGCCCTCAAAAATTGTGCCTGGGAAGAAACCTTTTAAAAACTTCCAGCCCAGATTGTGTGTTATCTGGTCCGAGGGATGTTTTACTCTGGCCACTTGCTGGCAAGTTACATAAAAATACCCACATATGATGTCTGAGATGGGAGCTAGGGTAGTTGTAGAAGTAGTAAATGTGCTACTTCAAATAATAGTAAACTGTTGAATTAAACTTTTATTTGTTCATTCATTCCTGGCTTGGGACAGGGACTGGGACTGGAGTTTACAAATAAGATCAGGAGGCCTGTGCTTGGGAAGCCCATCCAAACAACCCAAATTGAAGGGCTTTGACATCTAGGCCTGGAGAATTCGTTGCATGACATGAATAAAATTTTCTTAAGATTTTTGTGTTAGACCAATCCAGGTTTTCTAGATTAAATCTCATGCTCTTGAAGGGGATAGTCTCATCTACTCAAAGTGGCTAAGTAGGATTAGTAATAAAGGCCAATTTGCATACTGTACAAAAGAAGGTGACAGTATTCCAAAAGAGCTGAATGAGCATCCTGAGCAAGAAGTGTAGCACTGAGCTCTAAGAGCATGTTGATTCTAGCTGCCACTGTGGCTGACACTGAACACAGTAATCATAATTGTGGTGGTGATAATGATAATGGTGATGGTGGTGATGACAAGATGACACTGACAATGATGATGGTGATGATAATGATGATGGTGGTGGTGAGGATAATGGTGGTGATGGTGATAATTATGCTGCTGATGACATAATGATGTGATGATTAGATGGTGATGGTCATGGTAGAAATGATGATGGTAGGGATGACGATAATGGTGATGGTGATGATGATGGTGGTGGATGATTGTTGTGATGATGGTCATAGTTATGCTATTGATGATGATATAATGATGATGGTGGTGGTGATGGTAATGGTGGTGATGGTGGTAGTTATGCTACTGGTGATGATGGTGATGTGATGATGGAGTTGCTAGTGATCACGGTAGGGATGTGATGGAAGGGATGATGGTAATAGTAATGGTGATAATGATGATGGTGGTGGTGATGATAATGGTGGTGATGGTGGTAGTTTTGTTACTGATGATGATTTAATGATGTGATGACGATGATGTGATGATGGAAAAGGTGATGGTAGCGATGGTGATGGTAGGGATGATGATAATGGTGATGGTGATGGTGATGGTGATGGTGAGTTTGATGATGATGGTGGTGGTGTGAAATATGATGGTGTGATGATGATGATGATGATATAAACCTAAAGTTTATTGAAGGCTACCTATAGAGCAGTTATTGGCAAACTATGGCCCACAGGTTAAATTTGGCCCACTTTCTGTTTATGTAAATAAAATTTGATTATCACACAGCCATGCCCATTTATTTGCATATTGTTTTTCACTACCATCACACTACAACAGCAGAGTGGAATAGTTGCAATAGACTGTAGGGGCCACAAAGCCTCAATTTTTTACTATATGATATTTGCAGGTAAAGTATGAAAACTGCTGTAGAGAAAGGAAGGTATTCACTAGTCTAGTTTTCCCCAAGCTTCAGTGCACATAAAAACTACTTAGGGGGTATGCTATTGTGATGTACAGTAAGACATGTAAATACTGGTTTTCATGCCTGGTTCCTGGCACTGAGCTACGGAAACACTTTTACTTTCCTGTGTGATATGTGTGAAAAGTGCTTATTTTGTCCTGACGTTTGGTCTTTGACCCCAGTTCTTGAGACAGAGCTCCTAGTCTCTTGGAATTTCCTGGGTGATTAGAGCATATTTTGTTCTAAGGAGATGACTCCTGGTGAGCTCCTGGTTGGAGGCTGGTAGCGAGAAGCGACAAGGCATGATTAGAAGCCTGGAAGTTCCAGCCCCATTTCCAACCCTCCAGCCTCTGGGAAGAAAGGAGGAGCTAGAGATTGAGTCAATAATTGATCATGCTTGTGTGACAAGGCCTGCATAAATATCCCTGAACTACAGGGTTTAGAGAACTTTCAGGTTGGTGAACACATTCCAGGGCAAGGAGAGTGGTGCAGCCCAATGTGATAGGGACAAAAGCTTTTGCACTCAGGACCTTTCCAGACCTTGCTGCACATACCTGCTCATCTGGCTGTTCAGCTGTGTCTTTTATCATAGCATTTATTATACAATAAACTGATAAGCATAAGCATTTTCCTTAGTTCTATGAGCGCACTAGCAAATTATTGAACCTGAGGAGGGGGGCATGGGGATGCTGATGTACAGCTGGTCAGTCAGAAGCACAAGTGACCACCTGAGACTTGCAATTGGTGTCTGGAGAGGGGGCGGCCCTGTGGGACGGAGCCCTTATCCTATGAGACCTACACTAACTCCCGTCAGTGTGAGGGTTGAATTGAATTGTATGACACCCAGGTGATGTCAGAGAATTAGTTGTTGATAGGGACAAAACCCACACATTTTGGTGACCAGAAGCCAAGTGTGAGAATATATAGAGACAGACAGTTTGATATTTCCTCACAGGGGGCTTGTATGATTAGACTCCTCGGCAGTTGTCTGTGGACAGTTCTTTGATAAACACCTTATGGGGTCCAGCCATGTGGGTTTTGAGCCAGTATTAAGTGTCTCTGATCCTCTAGTCTATCAAATGAGGCTTACATTTGATCTACAGGTATTGGAAAATCGAACTGATGAAAAGTTTAAAAATTCAACATTACATAAATTCAAGCAGAATTAAGCCAGCTCAATCCTCCTTAACAAATAAACACCTTCAAGCTTCTTGCATAGACCAGGATATAGAATTTTAAGTTTGTCAGTCACTAAGTAGACCCACTGGAGAAAATTGCACTTTGCCTTTAAATGATTTACTGCTGTGATTTCCAGGGGAGCTTAACTGCTCACCATTGTCTCCAGGCAGTTCATTCTCCAATTCTCAGACACGTTGTCTCAAGAAACCACTATTTTCAGTCTACGATTTTTTCCTGAAATTTTTCTGAGAAAATACAGCTAAATTAAATTATTCTTCTTGGCACCAAACATGAGTTATGGTCTCCATCTCATTTAGCAACTTCTGTAATTTATCACCATTAAAAATGGTCTAAAACGGCTTAATTTGGGTAATAGATTCCTCACTTCAGAGTCTGCTTCCCTCTGGTTTAAGCTGCTGTTTCTCGTGCCACAGAAAGACAGAGTCTCTCTCTGAAACAGATATTACTGATTTCCACATAATGTTCCTGAAGTCTGAGCTGACTTTTCATGAAGTGAGACAGATGCATGGTGCTAACTCCAGCCACCTGCTGTGGCTTCGGATTGGCATTTTAAATGACAGAGGGAGGACACAGGCAGAAATCCCTACCATTCTGTGAGAAAAGAATGTTGGCCAAAAAGGCTATAACAATTCCACTCTTTCTGGCCTCCCTTACCACTAAATCCACAGGCAAAGGGGAGCTATCTTTCTTGGATTAGTCAACTGTAAAAGCAGAGATAATGAGACACAGGTAAATCAGAACAGGTTGATGTGGAAGCTTACATCAGAGTGGACAGATGCTGAAAAATGGCAGATATCCTTAGGGAAAACACACCTCAGCTTGAAAAAGAGCTTTATGGAGAACAACTTTAGTATTTGAGTTGAAGGAAGATATAATGCCTCTAAGAAATAGGAGTCCCAGAATGTTCACTTGCTCAGTTTCCTGATACAATGCCATCTGAGTGTCTCATTGACCTCGCGCTTTCTAATAATATCTGAAGATATTTTCATTCAAAAGACCTGCTTTTCCACACATAAAACTAATGTATGTTCACTGTGGTGTGTGTGTGTGTGTTCAGAAAATACAGAATTTTTTTTTTTTTTTTTACGATGGGGTCTCACTCTCACCCAGGCTGGAGCTCAGTGGCATGATCTCGGCTCACTGCAACCTCCACTTTCCCAGGCTTAAGTGACTCTCCATCCTCAACCTCCCAAGTAGCTGGGACCACAGGCACAAGCCACCAAGACCTGGCTAATTTTTGTATTTTTTGTAAAGACTTGGTTTTGTCATGTTGCGTATGCTGGTCTTGACCTGAACTCAAAGCCATCCACATACCTTGGCCTCCCAAAGTGCTGGATTACAGGTGTGAGTCCCCGCACCCAGCCGAAAACACAGAAATTTATATATAAGAAAGTAAAAATATCCCAAATTCCCAAAACACACATATAACCGTGGGAATAGTTCATGTTTTGTGCTCTTTCTGGCCGTTTCTCATGTATAAATAAGTATCTAGACAGGGATATAGATTGATCACATAATTAGATCTTGTGCTTCTTAGCAACCCAAGCCATCTGAACAGTATTTCATGGAAACATTTTCCAATTACTACGTACAGACATTTGTTATCATTTTTTGATGACAGCATGATATCCTACTGAGTGAACAAATCACAATTTAAATAATGGCCTGTTTGGGACATGTAAGATGTTCCCAGGGTTGATTTGTTTCACTAATGAGCCACCAGATATGCACCCATGGAAACCTTGGTCCAACGTTTTCTTATCATGAAAGGTGTCAGGGTGAGACTAATGCGATACCCTCACGGTTCCCCTTCCAGCCCCAGCCCATGGTGATGGCAGCTGCCTCCACACAATGGGAAAAAAAAGCCCAAACAGAACTGTCCACAGACCTTTCTGCTTGTCCATGCCTTGTGCCTACACCCCGCTGATTCAGGGCACATTAGGGAGACTTGTCAGCGCTTCCTCAGTTTACCTCCTGTAGCACCCTTTGTGCTGCCGCCCAAATCCCCTTCCACTTAATCTAGACTGTACAAAACAGGAGAAATGCCTCACACTTCATAGCACAAAGTTTCTTTCTGCCACCGTGTAGGGCAAACAGGGCCTGCCTTCCTGCAGGCAAAGGATTAATCCACCTTCCTTAAAGTCACTCCTTTAACAGGTAAACTGGAATCCAGGGCATGCAGCCTTGCCCCTTGGTTCCCAAACACCTGCTGAGGCCCGAGTCATAAATGCTCCACAAAGGAGGGAAAGGTATGTCCACCGTAGGGCATCCAGACTTTCCTCTCCCTATCACCAGGCCGGGTCTCCATTCCCCCTCCAAGGAGATACCAGGGGATCTCTTGAGGGTGGCAGTTTTTCTTTGATTTTTCAGCCTTAGAGACTAATGGATGAATAATGGTTGGTAATTTTGACTTTAGACCAGGGCATCAGCTTGTATTTAAGGAAAACATAGAAGCCTCAATACAGAGTAAGTCCACAATGATTTCAGAAGACCCGATTTTAAGAGGCAAGCTGAGAGCTTTAAAATTACTTGCTAGCAATCTAAATACAATCATTGAAGTCCAGTGATGGGTACAGAGGGAATTTTTATACTATTCTCTCTACTTTTATGTGTATTTGAAGCTTTTCATAATAAAAAGTTAACCAAAAGTAATCTATATAAACTTAGCTATGAGAACATAAGTGCCCTAGTGGATTTAAAACAATTCTGTTCTTTAAAATAAATTCTGTTCTAAAAAATAAAAATTCTGTTCTAAAAAATAAAAAAAGGCACACACACACAAACACACACATTGAGTTTCAAATTACATCTTAAAATATGTGAGCCTTAGTTTCTGTTCCCCATTCCATCACAAATTATTTGAAAGTTTGTATTGTAAATTCCATTTTCTTTTTCCTGATGGAGTATGTCACTATGTGGGGAAAAGCCCATTCAGCTGTAGGTCCAGGGAACTCATAATTCCCCAGTCGCTCCTGTTTCCAAAAGAGGGGGAGAGAAAGTCACACAAAGCCAAGAAGACAGAGGAGGATGGGAAGAGGAGGCCGAATGCAGAACAGGAGCACAGGGATCCCCTCTTTGGGATGCCCCCCAGACTCAGCTGCACACCCTTCCTCCTCTGTAAGTGTTCTTGCCTTGAGGTCATTCAAACACCCCTGATTTACAGCAAGTCTGCAGTAACTTTACTGGGGCTTTCACAAAGAGTTATTGTTGTGATGGTTTCAGCAGAGTGAGTACTGAGGAGCCACATGGTCAGGGTTTCCACAAGCTGTTGCTCCCCCCAGTTCCATAGCTCCCTGGAAGATGGATGATAGCAGGGAACATGGTTTCACAGCAGGGTCCAGAGTAGGCCGAGGCCAAGGCGCCTGCATTCTAGAGCTGTGTTCTGAGATAACGTCTGCACATCAGGCAACTATCATCTCTGCTCTGCTGGAAACCAGAAAGGCAGAGGCGGTGCGGTGGCTGGCACCTCCCAAGCATCTATCCCCCCTTTCTGCCTATCCGCAGCCTCACCCTTGTCAACCCCTGGCTTTCCCGAGGCACTCAGTAATTTTTGCTCACCTTACAGAGGCTCTCCTCCCAGATTTTATGCTGGAAATATGCCTCTGAGCCCCAGTTGTTCACAAGGTGGTGGTCTTCAAATATGCACCTGCATTATATGAAAGGAAGGTAGGGAAGAGGTGTGCAGCAAGGAAGGGAGCCGCCTCCCCTGTGTGTGTGTTTGATGAGGCATTTTCATCCAAAAGAAAGATGGATTGCCAACCAGACCCCAGCATCTGACATGCAATTATGTCTGTGCACCTGCAGCTTGCCCCATATGCAAAATCTGCAGGTGCAAACCTTAAGTCCGAAGACAACCCTTTAAATCATACCCTTCCAAATACTGCAGTGGTTCCTATTGGAGCAGGGAAGCTGCTGAGAGGAGAGACGGCTTGAGTAACTCAGTCATTACTTTTCTTGTCACTCTTTGTTGTGCTTTCCTTTTCCAGGGGAAGCCTTTCAGTGCTGAGAAATTACAAGTCCTTTTGCAGATCAGGTACATGGCTTGTGTGCTTTTCCCATGCACAGTGTATGCAAGGGGAGGAATATTTGTTTTGCGGGCTTGTTTCGAACATCTGAATCCAAAGAGAGAAGCTGCCTTGGTTTATCAGTCTGTCTGGTTCTGACACTCGACATCTCCTGTTCGGCTGGAATTCTGCACCCCTTTGCATGTGCATTACTGAAAGGTGCCTTTAAAAATGCAGATGTTCTCTGTCTGTTCCCACCAATGTCTTTACTGTAGTCAGCCCTCCATCTGCCAAGGGGTAGCTTGCAAGCATCCTCACCCTCTAAGACCTTGCTGACTACTCATTCCAGCTCTGCATCCTCTCTTTCTCTCTCTCCCTCTCTCTCCCCCCTTGTCTCTTCTTTCTTTAAGCTCCAATTGTACATTGTCCCTCTTTGTCATTTTTCTCATTTTACCATATATTATGGTTAACTGTGTACTTCCCTTACCCACATTAATAACAATGAAATTAGTAGGTTGAGTCCATAATGTGAGTCTCTGTGCTAACAGTCCTGAATACCCTGCCTAAATTAATTCTTGCTACAACTGATTCTGTTCCAGGCACTGTAGATCAAGTGAACAAACAAAGCTATGAAAAACACTCCCCTTCTGAAGCATGTGGTTTAGTTGGAGGAGAAAGCTATAAACAAGGCACAAATGATTAAAATAATTTTAGATGATAACAAGTGCTATAAAGTTAATAAAACATACTAAGGCAATGGAGGATTGCTGAGCATCATTTGAACTGAGATCTGTGGGCTGAGGATGAGCCATTCAAGAGCTCTAGGAAAAGCAATCCAGGAAGGGGGTGGAGCAAATGGGAAGGATCTGAGAAAACAGAAGTCTAGGGCAGGTGAGGCAGAGCAGTCAGGAGGGAGGCAGGAGGTGAGAGAGGTGGGACAAGTGAGTGAGGCCAGGTTCTGTAGAGCCTGGTGGCATCTGGGCACAGCCAGATTCAATAGGGAGCACCCATACTCAACTGGGCACAGCAAAATTCACTTGGGGATACCCATACTCACGTGGGCACAGCAAAATTCACTTGGGGATACCCATACTCACCTGGGCACAGCCAGATTCACCTGGGAATATCCAGATTCACCTGGGTATGTTCATATTCACCTGGGCACAGTCAGATTCACCTGCAAGCACCCATCACAGCCAGATTCTCCTGGGAATATCCAGATTCACCTGGATGTATTCATATTCACCTGGGCACAGCCAGATTCACCGGCCACACCCAGATTCTCACAGCCAATGGACTGTCAGATGCGCCAGTGCTCACATTCCAGCCCCAGCTGCCTGATGCCCCAGGGCAAGAGTCATTCTCATCATCTCACACAGCACAAGCAGCTCAACCACCATGCAGCTGGCCTGGATGGGGCACCCGGGACTGTGCAAGCCCTGGCCCCTTGAGTCTGCACAAAAACCCTGTGAGTTTGTTAATATTACCTGCATTTTGCAGACAGGAATTCAGGACACAGGAGGGTCACCTGAGAATGACCGAGGCTTCGACATCAGCAGTCTGGCTCCTGAGTCCACATCCTGACCACCCTCATAGGGTGTGGAGGTGGTGGGTGTGCGGTCACTTTGTCTTGAGTGGTGTGGAGTCAGCCTTGCCCACACCCAGAGCTGAGCCCCGGGAACACGTCCTTGAGTAGAAGTGGCTGCTCTCCACCAAAAGGCACTACGGTCATGGCCATGGACTGACGTTTCCGGGAAGTCACTTCTGAAGGGGAAGCTATTTTGAGGCCTGGAGAATGAGTGACCCAAGAGCGGAATGTCCTGACCAAGCACATTATTCTTCCCCAGAGCTCCAAGGCTTGGCTGTAGGACTGAGTGTGGGGTGGGGATGGGGAGACCTCAGCCAAGCAAGAAGCAGGAGACCTCAGCACAGGCAATTTGCTCAGCTCTCATGAACTGTGCTATGCCACCAGGTCATTCACATCAGCATCGCTCGTCTGCAAACAGACCCAGCTGTCACAAGTAATAGGGCGAGGGTGAGACCTCCGTGTGTTTTCGGAAGACTGTTTTCCTGAGACTCTTCAAAAATGAGATGCTCCCGTCACTCTCAACAAGAGGAAGACCGTGTGTCACACAGTTATTAGATTTTATTTATGAGGGAAGCGTCTGAGTTTTCTGCAACCTGTCATTGAGCAGTGTGTAAACTGACAGAGGCGTCTATCTTTGTCCACCCTGAAGATGCCAGGCTGGAAAATGAGGACAACGATGCTTCCGTCAGAAATTCTGAAAAATCGTGATAAAGTGATAGAGAAGTCACTTCTAAGTTCTGTGATCTGCATTAAATGCTTGAGAAAACATAAATTTCAGCCTGAAAAAGAGCTAAGAGAACATGAATACAACTATATTAATATTAGCAACGAAGAATTATAGCTGATCACTGTCTTCTCTTTGAAAAAGCAACCTGTGCATATAAAATTCAACACTATACTTTCCAGATAATTCCTCGTAGGGGTGTAACATGTATGTACAAACACAGAAGCTTATGGAGCACCCAGAGGGGTTGAAATCCTATCTATTCCTGCTCCAGGGTGTCCTTGTGATCAGGAGGGGCTGGGAGCACACAGGTCTCTGCCCTACACAGAAGCTCACTCACTCTGTCAGTGAGCACAGAGGCACAGGCACGTAATGCTCAAGTGCTTATCTGACTGCATATCAAGTTTTGGTAACAAAACATCCAAATCCTTTTGAAGACCCCCCTGAATTCTGTCCAGTGGGAATATCACCCAGACACCTTGCCCTCTCCAGCCTCAGGTCCAGCGGGTGCTTAGCACTGGGCCCGTAGCCTGCTCCCTGCCTGGAATCTGAGTCACAGGCAGAGCAATGAAAGAGCAGCAAAGAGTGGAGATCATGCCTCCAGCAGGGGCTCCCAGACAGGACTGCTCATTAGTTCCTGCTCTTCTTGCTTGATTCAGCCAGAACCAGCTATGCTGTTTACTAGAAAAGTTCACTGCATGATACCATTGCCTGTGTGTGTGGTTATAGGCTCATAGGAAGTTGCAAAATAGTACAGAGTCCTTTGAATCCCTCATTCAGCTTCTCCAAATGGTGACATCTTATACAATTGTAGCACAACATCAAAACCAAGTAATTGGCATAAGTACAGTACTATTAACTCTGTTATAGCTTTTATTCTATTCAATTGTCAGCAGTTATTATGTAAACTCTGATTGGTGTTTTAGTCTTTGTCATAACCTGATAATGGAGACAGACTCTGTTCATTATCTTAATTTGTCCGTGAAGGAAAAAGGACCCAAAAGCACTCAAAGAGCCCAACAAATACAGCCAATAGTCAATTTCCTTTGATGCAGGTAAAATGTTCTGTGTATCTGTGCAAAAACAATTGCACAGAGCAGGAGTCCAGCTGGCAAGCTGGCATCCATGAGAGCTGCCAGCTAACGAAGACCCCTCCCATATAATGAAGGGATGGTGAGGTCCTGCAAATAGCTCATGCCCAACCCCAATTCCAGGGAGCATTTCCCCCACCAGCCTTCCATGATATTCTGGAGATACTGGCTGGCTATGTGACCCTGTGCTTTCCAAGTGCAAATAATTGGTGATACCCCCAAAACATTTCTGCATACTATCTAAGAGACTGAAACAGTAGAAAGTCAGTGTTACATGTGTTCCAACCCCCTGTAGGACCACTCCATATGCCTGCTTCAGGTCTATGTCAGCAAAAGAACAAACTGATGTGTGCTGGGGCACTGCTTCCTGCACCGCTGTGTGCTCTCAAATCACCAGGTGGGATTCTGTTGAAATTCAGATGCAGATTGCATAGTTCTGGGGTGGGAGCCTAAGGTTCAGCCTTTCCACCAAACTCTCAGATAAAGCTGATGATGCTGGTTCAGGGACCACACTGCGTGTACCAAAGGCCTAGATAATATTATTATAGCTGGGCTTTCTATCAAAACTTAGTCAAAGTGAGATAACAATATTCAAACTAAGTCATGAACTAAACAAATTCATTACCTATCCAATGGACATATGGCAATAGAAATCAAGAAACCAAGATTTTCATATAACCTTAGACTAGTTACTTCACCTCTCTGTACCTCAGAGTCCTCATTTATAGAAGGAGTAACAATAATAGCATCTGCCTTGTATCATAATTGTGAGG
Source organism: Hylobates moloch (assembly GCF_009828535.3). Lineage (NCBI taxonomy): Eukaryota > Metazoa > Chordata > Mammalia > Primates > Hylobatidae > Hylobates > Hylobates moloch. Next base: position 611,240 of record NW_026652309.1, on the reverse strand, counting down.
CTTAACTGAAAAAATACACGTAATCTCTGAGCAGAATGTCTTATGCAGAATAAGCACACTGTAAATTCTAGATGACATGATAATTGCTGACAAGAGAAATGATGATGCTGCTGGTAGTGGTGACGATGTCAGTTGTGATAATGATAAAAATGGTGATGATGATGGGTATGATCACAATGGTAATGAGGATGATGGTGATGATGAAGATAATGGTGATGATGATGGTGATGATAATGGTGCTGATAAAACTAGTGATGACGGGCTGGGCGTGGTGGCTCATGCCCGCAATCCCAGCACTTTGGGAGGCCGAGGTGGGTGGATCATGAGGTCAGGAGATCGGGACCATCCTGGCTAACATGGTGAAACCCCATCTCTGCTAAAAATACAAAAAATTAGCTGGGCGTGGTGGTGATAGGACTTTTAGGAGGTAATTAAGATTAAAAGAGGTCATAAAGATGGAGTTCTACATCAACTGTAGATTGGATAATAAAAATGTGTCACATATACACCACGGAATACTATGCAGCCATAAAAAGAATAAGATCGTGTCTTCTGCAGGAACATGAATGGAGCTGAAGGCCATCATTCTTAGCAAACTAACACAGGAAGAGAAAACCAAATACCACATGTTCTCACTTATAAGTGGGAGCTAAATTATGAGAACACATGGACACAAAGAGAGGAACAACAGACACTGGGGCCTACTTGAAGGCAGAGGGTAAGAGGAGGAAGACAATCAGGAAAAATAATTATTGGGTGCTAGACTTAGTACCTGGGTGACAAAATAACCTGTACAACAAACCTCCATGACATGAGTTTACCCTTAAAACAAACCTGCAAATGTACCCCTGACCTAAAATAAATGTTAAATAAAGATGAGGTTCTAATTTGCTAGAATCGATGGCCTTATAAGAAGAGAAAGAGCAAGGCCTCACTCTCTCTCCAGGTACACACTCCAAGGAAAGGCCAGGTTAGACACCTGGAGAATGTGACCCTTTTCAAGCTAAGAAGAAAGCCCTCACCAAGAACTAAGTAAGCTGGTAGCTTGGTTTGTCTTGGATTTCCAGCCTCCAGGAGAAATAAGTTTCTGCGTCTAGGCCACCCAGTCTATAATATTTTGTTATAACAGTTCCAGTGGACTAAGACACCCAGGTAATACCTGTGCCTGATCTATTACTCCATGTGAAATGATCTAAGCTTCATGGTCAGGACATGAATTGATATACATCATATGTCAGGGAATCATGTAATATCCATTTAAGTTTTGGTTAAAAAAAGTTATAGTCCCCTATGACCAAGAATATTCATTTCTATTCATTTTATAGATATTAAAACATTGCACAAAATTATGTTATGATACGTTTATTATAGAATTATCTATAGAGATTTATTCCCATTATTCTTAAATTAGAGAGCTGTCATTGATAAAACAGCTGACTACGAAGAATAGAGTATGTAGGTTGTAGACATGAGTAGAGTTTAACAATATCCACTTAAAGGAAAATAATTAAAAACTCCGTTATGTGAATGTGCTTTTGTCTATGAATGCATGTTCATTGAGAAAGTTATGTAAGGATATTTATAGCACTGGCTATTACACAGGAGTAGTAAAAGAGAGTAAAGTAGCTTTAAAAAGTACTCCAGAAAACTGGAAAAATAAGCATGGTAATGTGAAATAGAATGTGCAACATAAAAGTTACAGACTAAACTACCACAGATATATTAAAAATTGAATAGTCATGTTCACTTATTCATTTATCTATTCACCAAATAAGTTCAGTCTGAGAATCTGCTGGGTGCCAGGCATTTCTAGACACTGAATTAGCAGTGAATAAAATAGATAGTCTTATGCTTTGTGAAACTTACATTCTAGAGAAACACCAAAGCATATTGACCAGAAATTTGCTAAGTGTATAATAGCATAGGAAATGAGATTGTAATGTTTTTGCTTAGACTTGTATTACCATTTCATTTAACAGTAAAACTATCTGTAAGAATAAAATAGCCATAGATTTTATTAAGACATGTTAAATTAAAAATCCACTAGGAAGTGTCACACCTTATTTGCAGCCGCGGACAACGTAGCACAAACAAGTTCTTATTCCATTTCTGAGCATGTGAACAAGAAGTGGTTGAAAGGTAGGACAGAGGAGCTACGGAAGACCCACAGCATAAACAGACTCTGGGGGCACCAGGGAATTGGGAGATGCACCTCATCCAGGTCCCACCTATGACCATGAAGTCTATGACTTCCAGTGCCTGTGCCCTTCAAGACAGGCTGCCTGACTCAGGGGACTCAGATCCCCAAAATGATCTGACCACCACCACGTAGGACCTCCCTTTTTTGGACTCTCATGGAATGAGTCCTGGTCCTGGTGTTCTACAGAAATACAGATAAAAGCTCAGACATTCTGCCATGAGCCATGGGAATGAGGATGTTTCCACCAGCAAAGGATCAGCCTACAACTATTAAAAATGCCTTGTTCACAAAACTCTACAAAATAGCTCTTTATCTAAAAAATTGCCATGGCAAATATCACCCCAGTGAATTAGGTGTTTGTGTGTTTTGCGGAAAGTGATATCTTTTCTAAAAGATAGCTACCTAAATAAGGATGCTCTGGAGAGTCTAATACAGAAATAAAAGGATGGTTCTGTCAACTTTGGTGTCTCTTTTAAGGAAGAGAAATGTATTGCTCTGTGCTGCTCTCCTCTCTCTCTCTCTCTCTCAGTCTCTCTCCCTCTCTCGGTCTCTCTCTCCCCTCCTCCTCTCTCCTTTTCCATCTCTCTCTCCCTCTGTCATTGTTTCCAGTGCTCAAACTGTCAGAAAGTCCTCAAATCTAAGCAATCAGCCTGGAGAGCTTCAGGCTGTGCACTCCACAGAGAGGGTGTGACATATTTACATATTTAAAGGGAATGAGCCTCCAGTTCTCAATGGGGACATGGTGGGGTTTTTAGCTTTCTAAGCCAACATCACCTATTCCTGGAAACAATTAGAGTGCTACACAATAGCCCCCGTGCAAACTCCACAGTGACAGGAACATGAAAGGAAAGAGAATAGGGGCTTTGTAGAGACAGCCTCTTACTCACTGTTGACAGGGAAGGAAGGTGGAATACCCACTGCAGTGAACACCTCCAATGGTCTCACTGCGGGGAACCTGCCAGCCTTCTGCCTTCACAAGGTGGATGGAGCCCTAGGAAGGCACTATTGTGTGAGAGGCTTTGTATATTAATTATGTGGTGTTGAGAACTCAGGCCAGTTTGACCTGCCATTTCCCATGGAAGGGCTGCACTGAATTCAGTGTAGCAGGTTAGAAAGCAGTCGGGGTTTTGTTTTTGTTTTTTCAAGGCAGATACATTCTGTGGGCATTGCCCATGAAATGAAATCAAAACAATATTTCCCTTCTGTTCAGTGCCCGAGAATGAGGCCTGTGTCGTGGTCTCCACAAGATGGGCTGGAGGCTCTGGGAGCTGGTGCCCTCCGCAGTCCTCACACTCACCGTTAACTGGGTGAGGTCCAGGTGCCAAGCTCTGTGCTAGATCCTTCACGGGCGTTAATTATCGTTCTTTCAACAATCCAGCAGCATAGACGGTGATGAGCTTGAAAGTGGAGGAATGAAGCGTTTTTTAACTTTGTGTCTTTATTATCATTTTCCTTTTGTGTCAAGACCATACAGCTTGTAAATGGCAGAGCTGGGAGGTGAGCCTACCTCCCTTGCTCCAAAGGCTCCCCTTCTACAAAGAAGCAGTGTCTCGAGCAGAGCAGGATTACCCACCTGCACCTAGTCCCTCCCACTGTAGATGCAGGCACACACAAGGAGCATCCTGCAAGTGTGAGCCCTGCCCATTAAGAGGATCTCAGAGTGTGCTGCGAGTGAATGAATGAATGATTTTACTTATGTCAGGAACTGAGAGCTCCTGGGGGGCTGTAGGTTGTAACTTCCAGGTCTGCATTTTATCCCCAAGGTGGATGCCACTCCTTTAAAAGTGGAGTGAAAAGTCCTTCCATAGCTGTCCAGGTTGTTGGCTTCCTGGGAGCTGTCCAAGGTGCGGAATGGATGCTGCTGTTAGGAGTTCTGTGATGGTAAAAGAACAGTTCCTGCTTCTGAGTTTCTGCTTGCCCTGAACGTTGCCTTCTGGCTGCAGCTCCACAAAGCCAGCCACCTCCCCCCATCTCCATTCTGCCTGATGCTGGCTAATTGCAGAAACTATAATTTGGGCCCAGCTATCTGCCTCTGCCCCATCCCAGTGCTGACCCTCTTCACAAACCATGTTCTGGCCCCACCTCAGTGCCATGCACAGGCTTCTCTGCCAAAGACAATGGGAACCCTACAGGGATTGGTTCAAAGAATCATCTCACAGAATAGTTTGAATGCACCTGGGCATGCCTCAGTGCTGAGGCCGCATGAACCCTCAGCTCAATGTGGGCTGGACAGCAGTGTCACCAGAAGCCTGCATTTTTCACCTCCGGAGTAAAGGGGAGTTAAAACCTAGATGGAGACTGACAAAGAGGTGGAAATTAATCCAAAAGCAAAAGAATGAGAAGGGTCTGAGGTGGTAAAGGTGATTCTGGGCAGAGCAAGTTATAGCATGAAGACTCTGAGGTGGGAGATGGGGTAGCTGGGCATGTTTAAGGCAGACAGGAGGTCATGGTGGACCTGGATCCTGGTGAGCAGGTAGAAGAGTGGATGGAGATGAGATTGAAAGCCATCCAGGGAATGTATATGACCATCCAGGGAAGGAGTACACACAGAGAAAGGGCTGTTATTTTAGCTAGAAGCCTGAATTAGTGGTCATGGGAAGGTGTCTAAAGTCATTATTAACATACATAAGTATGTTAAAATATTCATTTGTTTGCCTATTTGCTCATTTTCTATCTTCCCCAGAAGAATGCAATCTACATGAAGGCAAGGACAATGTCCCTCATGCATCCACCACACCTAAAGTCATACCCGCATGTGGTCCACTTCAATAAATATTTATTGAATGTGGAAGAAGAGCAGCCTACCTGAACCTATGTTAGAGACAAAATCGTTTTCAGCACACAAGTCAGTCACAACTTTGAGACATGTGGGCTGATTAATGGGGAAAATGGCAGGGGCAGGGAATCATACTGCAATAAACTTCCCCTAATCCCGTCTCTTCCCTTTCAGCTACAGCACTTTCTTGATTAGAGAAGCAGGAAAAGTTAATATGTGGAGATTTTTCCTGCCCTTCCCTGCCTCCATGAGCACCATTAATAATTTAGTGCAATCTTTCTTCTTATTGGTGCGTTATTTGTAAAATGTCATTATCCAAACCATTCACTACATTTGGAGGCATAGCACATGCTGAATGCCTAATTCCCTTCTGTGGGAACTACCTGCACACAGATCATTACCAAACACTGCTAGTTCTCTGTAACTCTTAGTGGGTATCACACTTACCCACAGCTTGTTCCAAAGATGGTTCTTGTATTTGCATGTTGCCCCTTATGGGGGGAGTTGGTAGAAATCCTCAACATCTTGCAGCCATGAGTTTTGACCTAATGCAATGTGTAATACAGAATAGAAATCTAATAATAATTTGGTAAAATAAAGAAGGAATGTGTTGATCCATTATGTGCTTTTTTTTTTTTTTTTTTTTTTTGCCAGGCACTGCACTAGGCTTGGGATTTGGGAGTTGAATACAACCCATTGAAGTTGTCAGTGCAACTCCTACTGTAGTAGGAGAGAGTCAGACAAATTCAGGAACAAGTAAATCACTTGGCAAAGCAACTTCCATGTCACAAGAAATGCAGAGCAGCGGCACAAAGGAAAAACCATGAGTATCCTGAGAACCTCGTCTACTTGTTCTCTGCTCTATTCTCAGAGCTGGGAAATACGTGTGGCATGTAAACAGGCATTCAATGAATGCTAGATACAAGAATAAAACTAAAAATTTATTGACCAAAAAAATATATCTGGCATTGAGCAATATCTATCTCAACTATGTCTAACAGAGAACAATTATATAATAGACTTTATTTTTAGAACAGTTTTAGATTTACAGAAAAAATTAGAAGCTAGTACAGAGGGTCCACATATACCCCACATCCAATTTTTTGTTTAATTAACATCTTACATTACCATGATACATTTGTCACAATTAATGAACCAATATTAATACATCATTAACTACAATTTTGGAGGATATCCCTCTATTGGAATTCGTTTGGTGTCTTCTCATGGTTAGACTGGAGTTATGGGTTTGGGGGAAGAAAGCCACAGAGGTAAAGTGCTTTTCCTATTCTTGATTACAGGAACATCTTTGGCTTTGTAAGAAACTGGCAAAGTAGCTTTACCATTGTGCATTCACAACAGCAGTGAATAAGAGTTCCTATCACATCATATCAAGGGTACATAGTATATGCATGACATTACTGCCTGCCTGCGTCAGCCTTGATCACCTGGCTGAGGTAGCGATGATCAGGTTTCTCTATTGTAAAGTTGCTCTATCTCCCCCTTTCCATTCTATAATCCATCCTATAGATAGATGACTTCCATCCTGTACTCCATGGAAGGAAGCCTCTATGTGTAGTTAATACCTATGGGGTAGGAATCTTGCTTCTACTCATGGAATCCTACTCATGAAGGCAGGGTATCTGCATAAATTATTTGAAATTATCTTTCATTAGAGAATTGTCTTTTCTCCTTGTTTATTTATTCATTCATTCATTTAACCATTAATTTATATCAAAATAGGTTAGTGGAGATTTATTTTATAAGTTTAGTTATAACCCATGCCATTATTGCTCATTTAGTTGGCCTCCTTGACTCAGCTTTGGTCATTAGGAGTTTTCAGTTGGCTCCTGTGCTTTTTGAGATAGCCTTGTCAATGTGTATGTTGTTTTATATTTTGTATATTTGTTTATTTTAAGCACTTTCTTCCTTTTTGGCCCTACAAGCTGCTTCAGACCCATCTTATAAATTACCTGCTCCAGTCCCAGGATGAGCCATTTGTTTACTTTTGTTGGAGAATTGCACTAGAAATGAAGATCTGGACACTAGATGTGTTCGTTGCTGCTTGGATGCCACTATTTCCAGGCCTTATCAACTAACAGAGCAAGGGAATATGTGTATGTATGCTAACTCATGTGTATACATATGCCTATGAATATTTCATCTATATCTATATCAAGCTAAACATGAGTTCCATTGATGTCTCCAACCCTAATCCACAATCATGTGTTTCTTTCTCGGCTCCTCCCCTTGCACCTCTGTAACGTCTACCCCAACAGTGAGCAACCTGGCTTCCCTATCCAACAATCATTTAATTAATTGTTCAATTCCAGTATACATGTAGAGTGACCTCAGGATTATCATCCCAGACTCCATGGGAAATAATTTCACCAACTAGTGTATAGTGCTTGCATATCTTTTGCCTTTAGTCTTACAGACTAGTTATTTAGATCAGGACCTTTCTCCCAACTCCTTGTTCAGGGTTGATTCCTACAGTTGCAGCCTAATTAGATTCTCTTCTCACATGGTTCCTCCCTGGGATGACAAACCTCTTAAATGGTCTTTAAAGCATTTGTATTTTAAGGTTTACTCTTCATTCTCTTAAGTTCTATGGATTTTGACAAATTTATAATGTCATGTCTCCAACATTACAGTATCATGCAAAATAGTTTTATTGCTCTAAGATACTCTGCACTTCATCTATTCACCACCCCTCTCCTCTTGAACACCTGGAAACCACTCATAAACTTAGTATCAATACAGTTTTGCTTTTTCTCAGAATGATATATACCTGGAATCACACAATATGTAGCCTTTTCAGACTCGCTTCTTTTACTATGCATTTAAATTTAAGGTTCTTTAAATTTAAATACTATGCATTTAAATTTAAGCCATATTTTTCAAGGCTTCATAGTTCATTTCTTGTTTTTCTCCCCACGGAATGATACTCCATTGTACGGATATACTACAGTTTGTTTATCCACCCACCTATTGAAGGATATCTTGGTTGCATCCAATTCTGTTTGACTATAAATAAAGCTGCTATACCTTCACATGCAGGTTTTTGCATGGACATAAGTTTTCAAATCAATTTGGTAAATACGTAGGAGTACAATTGCTGGATCGTATGGTCATATTATACTTGGCTTTGTCAGAAGGTGCCAAATTGCCTTCTGCAGCGGCTGCACCATTTTGCATTCCCAGCAGCAGTGGATGAGAGTTCCTGTTGCTTGGCAGTCTCGTCAGGATTTGGAGTCACTGTTTTGGATTTTAGTCATCCTAATAGATGTGTAATGAAATATCACCATTTTCGTTTTTAATTTTCTGATGAAAAATGATGTCGAGCGTCTTTTGATATGCTATCTGTACATTTTTTGCGATGTCTATTATGATATGTTTTGCATTTTAAAAAATTAGGTTGTGTTCTTATTGTTGACTTTTTATGACTTTTTTGTATATTTTGAATACAAGTTCTTTATTAGATACTTGGTTTGCAAATATTTCTCCCCATCTGTGGCTCATCTTTTCATTATCTTAACAGTGACTTTTACAGAGCAGAAGTTTTTAATTTCAGTAGAGTGTAAGTTATCGATTATTTTCTCATAAACTACGCTTTTTGGTGCTGTATCCCAAAACTCATTGCCAAACCTAAGGTCACCTAGATTTTCTCCTGTGTTTTCTTCTGTAAGCTTTATAGTGATACATTTCATTTTTAGACTCATGATAGATCTTTTTTTTCAACTTTCATTTAGGTTCAGTGGACATATGTACAGGCTTGTTACATGAATAAATTATGTGTTGTTGGGGTATAGTGCACAAGTGATTTCATCACTCAGGCAGTGAGCACAGCACCCAAAGGGTGGTTTTTCTACTCTCACCCTCCTTCCAACCTTCACCCTCAAGTAGTCCCTATGGTCTGTAGTTCCACTCTTTCTCGTCATGTGTAGGCAGTGTTTAGCTCCCACTTGTAAGTGACAACTTGTGGTATTTGATTTTCTGTTTCTGCATTAATTTGCTTAGGATTATGGCCTCCGGCTGCAACATGTTGCTGCAAAGGACACACATTTGCCAAGGGGGTGTCCCGGCCTCTCAGTGGTTCCTCTCCTCTTTTTCCAGCTATGAGGCAGCCCCGCTGTTTCTGAGAGCTCTACAGGAAAAAACTTTCTGAAGATACCTAGGCTTTTAAACACATGTATGTGTATACATAGATAGATAGATAGATAGATAGATAGATAGATAGATAGATAGATAGATAGATAGATA